>NW_027181723.1:5000-10000 GCF_028537555.1 Battus philenor
GCTAATACATGCAATCAGAACTCTGACCAGTGATGGGATGAGTGCTTTTATTAGATCAAAACCAATCGACGGAGGGCCTCGCGTCCGAAGTCGTTAATTTTGATGAATCTGGATAACTTTTGCCGATCGCATGGTCCAGCACCGGCGACGCATCTTTCAAATGTCTGCCTTATCAACTTTCGATGGTAGTTTCTGCGACTACCATGGTTGTCACGGGTAACGGGGAATCAGGGTTCGATTCCGGAGAGGGAGCCTGAGAAACGGCTACCACATCCAAGGAAGGCAGCAGGCGCGCAAATTACCCACTCCCGGCACGGGGAGGTAGTGACGAAAAATAACGATACGGGACTCTTACGAGGCCTCGTAATCGGAATGAGTACACTTTAAATATTTTAACGAGGAACAATTGGAGGGCAAGTCTGGTGCCAGCAGCCGCGGTAACTCCAGCTCCAATAGCGTATACTAAAATTGTTGCGGTTAAAAAGCTCGTAGTTGCATTTGTGCGCCGCGCTGTCGGTGCACCGCATCCGCGGTGATACTGACACGTCTGCGGAGCATATCGTCGGTGAGCCGTCGGTAAAACGGCGGTTCAATATCAAAATCCTATCGCGGTGCTCTTCGGTGAGTGTCGAGATGGGCCGACAATTTTACTTTGAACAAATTAGAGTGCTCAAAGCGGGCTCAAAATGCTGCTTGAATATTTCGTGCATGGAATAATAGAATATGATCTCGGTTCTATTTTGTTGGTTTTCAGAACTCCGAGGTAATGATTAATAGGGATAACTGGGGGCATTCGTATTGCGACGTTAGAGGTGAAATTCTTGGATCGTCGCAAGACGAACATCAGCGAAAGCATTTGCCAAAGGTGTTTTCATCAATCAAGAACGAAAGTTAGAGGTTCGAAGGCGATTAGATACCGCCCTAGTTCTAACCGTAAATATGTCATCTAGCGATCCGCCGACGTTACTACGATGGCTCGGCGGGCAGCTTCCGGGAAACCAAAGATTTTGGACTCCGGGGGGAGTATGGTTGCAAAGCTGAAACTTAAAGGAATTGACGGAAGGGCACCACCAGGAGTGGAGCCTGCGGCTTAATTTGACTCAACACGGGAAATCTCACCAGGCCCGGACACCGGAAGGATTGACAGATTAACAGCTCTTTCTTGATTCGGTGGGTGGTGGTGCATGGCCGTTCTTAGTTGGTGGAGCGATTTGTCTGGTTAATTCCGGTAACGAACGAGACTCTAGCCTGCTAAATAGGCGTCGTCATTTAGGTGTGCGCCGCTCCGGTGGCGCAACTCACTGGCGACGTATTAAAATTCTTCTTAGAGGGACCGGCGGCTTCGAGCCGCACGAGATTGAGCAATAACAGGTCTGTGATGCCCTTAGATGTCCTGGGCCGCACGCGCGCTACACTGAAGGAATCAGCATGTTCTCCCTGGCCTAGAGGCCCGGGCAACCCGTTGAAACTCCTTCGTGCTGGGGATTGGGGTTTGCAATTATCCCCCATAAACGAGGAATTCCTAGTAAGCGCGAGTCATAAGCTCGCGTTGATTACGTCCCTGCCCTTTGTACACACCGCCCGTCGCTACTACCGATTGAATGATTTAGTGAGGTCTTCGGACCGACACGCGGTGGCTTCACGGCCGTCGGCGTTGCTGGGAAGTTGACCAAACTTGATCATTTAGAGGAAGTAAAAGTCGTAACAAGGTTTCCGTAGGGGAACCTGCGGAAGGATCATTAACGTGTGTGTATGTGTGCGAGACGCGTGATATGTTCACGAACGTTGTTGCGCCGCTGTTGCTGTTGTTGCTGTTGCGACGACGACGACGACGACGACGACGACTTCGTACATACCGTGTTTACACATATATATATGTAATACATCCATAATGATATATATATATACGACATATATACATATATATGTACGTACGCGCGCGCTGCTGTTCGTATCTAATGCGGACGAGCGCGCGCGCGTGTGCGTGCGTGTGTGTGTGCGTGTTTGTATATATGTATAAAAAATAAAATGTGAAATAATTGTCTCTAGCGTCTATTACGCCTAACGGCGCAGCGGCGACGGCGCCGTGGCGGTGGCCGGTGGCGGTGGTGGCATTCGTCGAAAGTGCTACCGCCGCCGCTGCCTCCGCCGCCGTCGAAGCGGCCGGGTGGCGGAAAAACGCCGAGAGACGAGCGCCGACCGGGGCATACCAAACGGAGCGTTCGAAGCGGTGAAAATCCCCACTGCCTAGCTCAGGCCCTTTATTGTCGGTTGGCGCTATACAAAACGAAATTTAAGCGGTTAGAAAGATGACAATGTCGTGCGTCACGCCAGCTCGTTGGGGGGTGCGCGGGTCGTCGTCGTTCATCATTCTAAAGGATTCGCGTCGGGGCGTTAAGCTTTTTCGGTGCCGTTTCTTTATGAACGCCTCGGCGCACATGAATTCGACCAACTTTCGACGTTAATACATAAAAACGGACAATCAAGTGGCCGACGGCGAGAGCCGTAGGCCGCTACCGTAAGTAATAACAACATTAAGAAAAAACCATTACCCTGGACGGTGGATCACTTGGCTCGCGGGTCGATGAAGAACGCAGTTAACTGCGCGTCATAGTGTGAACTGCAGGACACATTTGAACATCGACATTTCGAACGCACATTGCGGTCCGTGGAGAAATATCCAGGACCACTCCTGTCTGAGGGCCGGCTGTTAAAATATAAAAACCACACTGTTCGGTGTAGAACGCGCGCTACGTGCGCTCGCGCCGGTCGATGCGCGCGGCGGTGACGCGCGACGCGGCGGCGGCGGGTTGGTGGGGGGTGATGAACGAGCTCGCGGACGGTGCGATGGGACGATCTCTAATAAGAGTCTCTCGTCCGCGCCGCCGCGGCTCTCACTCTCTCTCTCTCACTATCCGCCGTCGCTGTCGTCGCGCTGCCGCTGCCGCACTACCGCGCGCGGGCGAGCGGGCGCGCGCTCTTTCGAACAATTGACGGTTTCCGTTGAACGTTCTTCGCGACGGACGACGGACGGCGGGGTGCTGCACCCCTCACGTCCGCGTACGCGCGGAGCGCGTTTACGGTCCGTTTAAATATATCGAATTGTATTGAATATGAAACGAGTGTGAAAAGATTACACGCATCGCTAAGACGCGAGTCTTCGTAGTGCGGTCTTCGTCCGAGCTCATCGGTTCGTGTATACGATATAATAAAATATATCGGAAGCACAGACGACGCGTCTCCGACGGATGCGACCGGCAGGCGGTGAATGTTTTCTTGCGCGGCAAGCGTAACGCACACACAAACATATGTAAGTAAACATTACGTGATGTTCATGTGCGCGCGCGCCTAGCCCGATGCGAGAGAGTTCACCGCTCGTCGTCGCTACGCATCCGTATTATGTCGGTGATACGCGTCGTCGTTCCAGTGCGAACGTTATATTATCGTATCGATACGGACCGATACCGAAAGGGCCGGACGATCGATCGCTAACGAAAAGTACTCGCGCTCGCGTATGCGTGTCGAGATTTTCGTTTACGCTCGTATCATCATAATCATCATCATCGTCATCGTCGTCGTTCATCGCGCAACGCGTGTTGTGTGTGCAGCGTTGCGTTGTGCGTGCGCGCGTCTAGAGACCTCTAAGGACTCGCGACGCGCGCGCCTCGCGCACGCGCACTCGCTCTGCGACGCGCGATGATCGCGACGGTGGGGGTGGTGTACGGTAGGCGGACTCGACGTCCGAAGGGCGTCCCGCGACGACGACCGGCCGCCGTGCGCGCTTGCTTGCTTGCGCGCGCGGTCCGTCGGTTCGTCGTCGTCAAAAATATAATAAGGGACGTCGCGTACGGATATCGCGTCTGCCTCGAATTTTTATCGTTGGCCTCAGATCAGGGAGGATCACCCGCCGAATTTAAGCATATTAGTAAGCGGAGGAAAAGAAACTAACAAGGATTTCCCTAGTAGCGGCGAGCGAACAGGAAAGAGCCCAGCACTGAATCCCGCGATCGTCTCGAGCGCGGGAGATGTGGTGTTCGGGAGGTTCCGCTTTCTCGTCGTCGATACTCCTGTCCAAGTTCGTCTTGAACGGGGCCGTTTTCCCGCAGAGGGTGCCAGGCCCGTAGCGACGGAGGGCGGCGGCGAGAGGGACTCTCCTAAGAGTCGGGTTGCTTGAGAGTGCAGCCCTAAGTGGGTGGTAAACTCCATCTAAGGCTAAATATAACCGCGAGACCGATAGCGAACAAGTACCGTGAGGGAAAGTTGAAAAGAACTTTGAAGAGAGAGTTCAAGAGTACGTGAAACCGTTCAGGGGTAAACCTGCGAAACTCGAATGAACGAACGGAGAGATTCATCGTCATTCCGCGGCGTACGCGCCCGCGCTCTGATGCGACGTCCGGTCCGCCTTTAATCGGGCGCTGTATCGCGTCGCACGGGCCGGTGCGCGTCGACGTCCGCGGAGGGCGTGCACTTCTCTCTCAGTAATGCATCGCGACCCGTTCGGGTGTCGATCTAAGCGCCGCCGACGGGCAGCCCAGCGTTCACTTCGCGCGAGCGGAGTCAGGACGTTGGACCGTTTCGCGGTAGCCGATCGGCCGCCGGACGGTATAATGATAAGAATCGCGCACGCGCTCTCTAAAGGCGCGTCCGGCCCGACGCAAGATAACGTCGTACACGAGGTCCTGCCCGAGCGCGGACCTCGTTGCGGCGCGTCTGTCGTCGCAGCCGTGCTGTCTCGGACCGTGCGCGTCTCTGTCTGCGATGATTCAGTTTCGGGCACTCGCAGGACCCGTCTTGAAACACGGACCAAGGAGTCTAGCATGTGTGCGAGTCATTGAGTATTTGTATAAACTGAAAGGCGCAACGAAAGTGAAGGCGCGCGCTAGCCGCGCGCTCAGGGAGGATGGAGTGTACGTCCTTTGCGATCTGCACTCTCGCACTCCCGAGGCGTCTCGTTTCCAATCCGTGAATGCAGGCGCGCTCTGAGCAGAGATGCTGGGACC
>NW_027181723.1:15000-20000 GCF_028537555.1 Battus philenor
GCGAACGGCGTTGGGCTCCCGAGTCGACTTCGGGGCGGCCCTTAACGCATCGCATCAACGAGCTCGTCGCGCGCTAGTCGCGCGACGGTCGATCATGATATATAAATCAAGGATTTCGGATCTCTCTAAAACCGGGCTGGAAATCGGTCATTGTTCGTTTTGCGAAACGATATTTTATAAAAGTGAAGATTTGTATGTGTCTCGTCAAAGAACGTTCCGATGAATCGGACGCGATGCCGCGTCCAAAGTAAATCTGGACGAACGCGAGGCGAGTGTTGAGATATACATTTTCCTCCGTGAACAGATAGAAAAACGAATTCATTTTGTTGTTGCGGTGTGGTGTTGTGTGTGTATTGTAATAAATACGCACGCACGCACGCACGCAAAAAGCTACCTAGGCACCGGCGCGTCACGGCGTTTCGAACGTCCGACGCGTCGCTTGTCACACGTCTATCATATCATCATCACCCTCATATCTCTCGTATGTGCGGTGTTGGTGTGTGTTAGCTCTAGCTAGCTCCCTGGTTGATCCTGCCAGTAGTTATATGCTTGTCTCAAAGATTAAGCCATGCATGTCTCAGTGCAAGCCGTATTAAGGCGATACCGCGAATGGCTCAATATATCAGTTTTGGTTCCTTAGATCTTACCTCGGTTACTTGGATAACTGTGGTAATTCTAGAGCTAATACATGCAATCAGAACTCTGACCAGTGATGGGATGAGTGCTTTTATTAGATCAAAACCAATCGACGGAGGGCCTCGCGTCCGAAGTCGTTAATTTTGATGAATCTGGATAACTTTTGCCGATCGCATGGTCCAGCACCGGCGACGCATCTTTCAAATGTCTGCCTTATCAACTTTCGATGGTAGTTTCTGCGACTACCATGGTTGTCACGGGTAACGGGGAATCAGGGTTCGATTCCGGAGAGGGAGCCTGAGAAACGGCTACCACATCCAAGGAAGGCAGCAGGCGCGCAAATTACCCACTCCCGGCACGGGGAGGTAGTGACGAAAAATAACGATACGGGACTCTTACGAGGCCTCGTAATCGGAATGAGTACACTTTAAATATTTTAACGAGGAACAATTGGAGGGCAAGTCTGGTGCCAGCAGCCGCGGTAACTCCAGCTCCAATAGCGTATACTAAAATTGTTGCGGTTAAAAAGCTCGTAGTTGCATTTGTGCGCCGCGCTGTCGGTGCACCGCATCCGCGGTGATACTGACACGTCTGCGGAGCATATCGTCGGTGAGCCGTCGGTAAAACGGCGGTTCAATATCAAAATCCTATCGCGGTGCTCTTCGGTGAGTGTCGAGATGGGCCGACAATTTTACTTTGAACAAATTAGAGTGCTCAAAGCGGGCTCAAAATGCTGCTTGAATATTTCGTGCATGGAATAATAGAATATGATCTCGGTTCTATTTTGTTGGTTTTCAGAACTCCGAGGTAATGATTAATAGGGATAACTGGGGGCATTCGTATTGCGACGTTAGAGGTGAAATTCTTGGATCGTCGCAAGACGAACATCAGCGAAAGCATTTGCCAAAGGTGTTTTCATCAATCAAGAACGAAAGTTAGAGGTTCGAAGGCGATTAGATACCGCCCTAGTTCTAACCGTAAATATGTCATCTAGCGATCCGCCGACGTTACTACGATGGCTCGGCGGGCAGCTTCCGGGAAACCAAAGATTTTGGACTCCGGGGGGAGTATGGTTGCAAAGCTGAAACTTAAAGGAATTGACGGAAGGGCACCACCAGGAGTGGAGCCTGCGGCTTAATTTGACTCAACACGGGAAATCTCACCAGGCCCGGACACCGGAAGGATTGACAGATTAACAGCTCTTTCTTGATTCGGTGGGTGGTGGTGCATGGCCGTTCTTAGTTGGTGGAGCGATTTGTCTGGTTAATTCCGGTAACGAACGAGACTCTAGCCTGCTAAATAGGCGTCGTCATTTAGGTGTGCGCCGCTCCGGTGGCGCAACTCACTGGCGACGTATTAAAATTCTTCTTAGAGGGACCGGCGGCTTCGAGCCGCACGAGATTGAGCAATAACAGGTCTGTGATGCCCTTAGATGTCCTGGGCCGCACGCGCGCTACACTGAAGGAATCAGCATGTTCTCCCTGGCCTAGAGGCCCGGGCAACCCGTTGAAACTCCTTCGTGCTGGGGATTGGGGTTTGCAATTATCCCCCATAAACGAGGAATTCCTAGTAAGCGCGAGTCATAAGCTCGCGTTGATTACGTCCCTGCCCTTTGTACACACCGCCCGTCGCTACTACCGATTGAATGATTTAGTGAGGTCTTCGGACCGACACGCGGTGGCTTCACGGCCGTCGGCGTTGCTGGGAAGTTGACCAAACTTGATCATTTAGAGGAAGTAAAAGTCGTAACAAGGTTTCCGTAGGGGAACCTGCGGAAGGATCATTAACGTGTGTGTATGTGTGCGAGACGCGTGATATGTTCACGAACGTTGTTGCGCCGCTGTTGCTGTTGTTGCTGTTGCGACGACGACGACGACGACGACGACGACTTCGTACATACCGTGTTTACACATATATATATGTAATACATCCATAATGATATATATATATACGACATATATACATATATATGTACGTACGCGCGCGCTGCTGTTCGTATCTAATGCGGACGAGCGCGCGCGCGTGTGCGTGCGTGTGTGTGTGCGTGTTTGTATATATGTATAAAAAATAAAATGTGAAATAATTGTCTCTAGCGTCTATTACGCCTAACGGCGCAGCGGCGACGGCGCCGTGGCGGTGGCCGGTGGCGGTGGTGGCATTCGTCGAAAGTGCTACCGCCGCCGCTGCCTCCGCCGCCGTCGAAGCGGCCGGGTGGCGGAAAAACGCCGAGAGACGAGCGCCGACCGGGGCATACCAAACGGAGCGTTCGAAGCGGTGAAAATCCCCACTGCCTAGCTCAGGCCCTTTATTGTCGGTTGGCGCTATACAAAACGAAATTTAAGCGGTTAGAAAGATGACAATGTCGTGCGTCACGCCAGCTCGTTGGGGGGTGCGCGGGTCGTCGTCGTTCATCATTCTAAAGGATTCGCGTCGGGGCGTTAAGCTTTTTCGGTGCCGTTTCTTTATGAACGCCTCGGCGCACATGAATTCGACCAACTTTCGACGTTAATACATAAAAACGGACAATCAAGTGGCCGACGGCGAGAGCCGTAGGCCGCTACCGTAAGTAATAACAACATTAAGAAAAAACCATTACCCTGGACGGTGGATCACTTGGCTCGCGGGTCGATGAAGAACGCAGTTAACTGCGCGTCATAGTGTGAACTGCAGGACACATTTGAACATCGACATTTCGAACGCACATTGCGGTCCGTGGAGAAATATCCAGGACCACTCCTGTCTGAGGGCCGGCTGTTAAAATATAAAAACCACACTGTTCGGTGTAGAACGCGCGCTACGTGCGCTCGCGCCGGTCGATGCGCGCGGCGGTGACGCGCGACGCGGCGGCGGCGGGTTGGTGGGGGGTGATGAACGAGCTCGCGGACGGTGCGATGGGACGATCTCTAATAAGAGTCTCTCGTCCGCGCCGCCGCGGCTCTCACTCTCTCTCTCTCACTATCCGCCGTCGCTGTCGTCGCGCTGCCGCTGCCGCACTACCGCGCGCGGGCGAGCGGGCGCGCGCTCTTTCGAACAATTGACGGTTTCCGTTGAACGTTCTTCGCGACGGACGACGGACGGCGGGGTGCTGCACCCCTCACGTCCGCGTACGCGCGGAGCGCGTTTACGGTCCGTTTAAATATATCGAATTGTATTGAATATGAAACGAGTGTGAAAAGATTACACGCATCGCTAAGACGCGAGTCTTCGTAGTGCGGTCTTCGTCCGAGCTCATCGGTTCGTGTATACGATATAATAAAATATATCGGAAGCACAGACGACGCGTCTCCGACGGATGCGACCGGCAGGCGGTGAATGTTTTCTTGCGCGGCAAGCGTAACGCACACACAAACATATGTAAGTAAACATTACGTGATGTTCATGTGCGCGCGCGCCTAGCCCGATGCGAGAGAGTTCACCGCTCGTCGTCGCTACGCATCCGTATTATGTCGGTGATACGCGTCGTCGTTCCAGTGCGAACGTTATATTATCGTATCGATACGGACCGATACCGAAAGGGCCGGACGATCGATCGCTAACGAAAAGTACTCGCGCTCGCGTATGCGTGTCGAGATTTTCGTTTACGCTCGTATCATCATAATCATCATCATCGTCATCGTCGTCGTTCATCGCGCAACGCGTGTTGTGTGTGCAGCGTTGCGTTGTGCGTGCGCGCGTCTAGAGACCTCTAAGGACTCGCGACGCGCGCGCCTCGCGCACGCGCACTCGCTCTGCGACGCGCGATGATCGCGACGGTGGGGGTGGTGTACGGTAGGCGGACTCGACGTCCGAAGGGCGTCCCGCGACGACGACCGGCCGCCGTGCGCGCTTGCTTGCTTGCGCGCGCGGTCCGTCGGTTCGTCGTCGTCAAAAATATAATAAGGGACGTCGCGTACGGATATCGCGTCTGCCTCGAATTTTTATCGTTGGCCTCAGATCAGGGAGGATCACCCGCCGAATTTAAGCATATTAGTAAGCGGAGGAAAAGAAACTAACAAGGATTTCCCTAGTAGCGGCGAGCGAACAGGAAAGAGCCCAGCACTGAATCCCGCGATCGTCTCGAGCGCGGGAGATGTGGTGTTCGGGAGGTTCCGCTTTCTCGTCGTCGATACTCCTGTCCAAGTTCGTCTTGAACGGGGCCGTTTTCCCGCAGAGGGTGCCAGGCCCGTAGCGACGGAGGGCGGCGGCGAGAGGGACTCTCCTAAGAGTCGGGTTGCTTGAGAGTGCAGCCCTAAGTGGGTGGTAAACTCCATCTAAGGCTAAATATAACCGCGAGACCGATAGCGAACAAGTACCGTGAGGGAAAGTTGAAAAGAACTTTGAAGAGAGAGTTCAAGAGTACGTGAAACCGTTCAGGGGTAAACCTG
>NW_027181723.1:25000-30000 GCF_028537555.1 Battus philenor
CGCGAACGCATCGGCGGCTGGCTACGCGCAATCCGCGATCGGGTCGAACGATGATGATGATGATGATGATGATGATGATGATGATGATGATGATGATGACGACGACGATGACATCGAGATCAGGGTCAGATATAGATATGTAGATCGGTGGTATGCAATCGATACGCGAACGCTCTATCGCGCTACGCGGAGACGCATACAGTCGTTCCCGCATATACATGGGACTGGCGCGAGACGCGCCGGTCGGCCGAATAGAGTTCTCTCCGATGCTCTTCTGTTTTGTTTTGTTTGTTGGTGGTTGTGGAGTGTGGAGTGTGTTTTTTTGGTTGGTGGGGTGTGTGTGGTGTGGTGGTGTTAGTTTGTTTGCGGAGATTGCGTTTTTTTTAGATTTAGTTTTTTTTTTTTTTTTTTTATAAAAAAAAAAAAATTTAAAAATTATTCTTAGAAAACGCGCGCGAATCGAACAAAACTAATAACACCGATACACAAACAACGCGCGCCACCAACGAGAACGCCCGAAACTGAAACTTCTATAACCGACAAACGCACGAACGACACAGCGGCGGCGGAGGAGGGAAGAAAAAGGGGATCATCTCCCCACAACAACACACCGTAAACTGTGTCGGACGACGTCTCCGTTATGTAAGAGCGGAAGGCGTAAGAGAACGTCTCGTTTAATTAACGCGAACGGCGTTGGGCTCCCGAGTCGACTTCGGGGCGGCCCTTAACGCATCGCATCAACGAGCTCGTCGCGCGCTAGTCGCGCGACGGTCGATCATGATATATAAATCAAGGATTTCGGATCTCTCTAAAACCGGGCTGGAAATCGGTCATTGTTCGTTTTGCGAAACGATATTTTATAAAAGTGAAGATTTGTATGTGTCTCGTCAAAGAACGTTCCGATGAATCGGACGCGATGCCGCGTCCAAAGTAAATCTGGACGAACGCGAGGCGAGTGTTGAGATATACATTTTCCTCCGTGAACAGATAGAAAAACGAATTCATTTTGTTGTTGCGGTGTGGTGTTGTGTGTGTATTGTAATAAATACGCACGCACGCACGCACGCAAAAAGCTACCTAGGCACCGGCGCGTCACGGCGTTTCGAACGTCCGACGCGTCGCTTGTCACACGTCTATCATATCATCATCACCCTCATATCTCTCGTATGTGCGGTGTTGGTGTGTGTTAGCTCTAGCTAGCTCCCTGGTTGATCCTGCCAGTAGTTATATGCTTGTCTCAAAGATTAAGCCATGCATGTCTCAGTGCAAGCCGTATTAAGGCGATACCGCGAATGGCTCAATATATCAGTTTTGGTTCCTTAGATCTTACCTCGGTTACTTGGATAACTGTGGTAATTCTAGAGCTAATACATGCAATCAGAACTCTGACCAGTGATGGGATGAGTGCTTTTATTAGATCAAAACCAATCGACGGAGGGCCTCGCGTCCGAAGTCGTTAATTTTGATGAATCTGGATAACTTTTGCCGATCGCATGGTCCAGCACCGGCGACGCATCTTTCAAATGTCTGCCTTATCAACTTTCGATGGTAGTTTCTGCGACTACCATGGTTGTCACGGGTAACGGGGAATCAGGGTTCGATTCCGGAGAGGGAGCCTGAGAAACGGCTACCACATCCAAGGAAGGCAGCAGGCGCGCAAATTACCCACTCCCGGCACGGGGAGGTAGTGACGAAAAATAACGATACGGGACTCTTACGAGGCCTCGTAATCGGAATGAGTACACTTTAAATATTTTAACGAGGAACAATTGGAGGGCAAGTCTGGTGCCAGCAGCCGCGGTAACTCCAGCTCCAATAGCGTATACTAAAATTGTTGCGGTTAAAAAGCTCGTAGTTGCATTTGTGCGCCGCGCTGTCGGTGCACCGCATCCGCGGTGATACTGACACGTCTGCGGAGCATATCGTCGGTGAGCCGTCGGTAAAACGGCGGTTCAATATCAAAATCCTATCGCGGTGCTCTTCGGTGAGTGTCGAGATGGGCCGACAATTTTACTTTGAACAAATTAGAGTGCTCAAAGCGGGCTCAAAATGCTGCTTGAATATTTCGTGCATGGAATAATAGAATATGATCTCGGTTCTATTTTGTTGGTTTTCAGAACTCCGAGGTAATGATTAATAGGGATAACTGGGGGCATTCGTATTGCGACGTTAGAGGTGAAATTCTTGGATCGTCGCAAGACGAACATCAGCGAAAGCATTTGCCAAAGGTGTTTTCATCAATCAAGAACGAAAGTTAGAGGTTCGAAGGCGATTAGATACCGCCCTAGTTCTAACCGTAAATATGTCATCTAGCGATCCGCCGACGTTACTACGATGGCTCGGCGGGCAGCTTCCGGGAAACCAAAGATTTTGGACTCCGGGGGGAGTATGGTTGCAAAGCTGAAACTTAAAGGAATTGACGGAAGGGCACCACCAGGAGTGGAGCCTGCGGCTTAATTTGACTCAACACGGGAAATCTCACCAGGCCCGGACACCGGAAGGATTGACAGATTAACAGCTCTTTCTTGATTCGGTGGGTGGTGGTGCATGGCCGTTCTTAGTTGGTGGAGCGATTTGTCTGGTTAATTCCGGTAACGAACGAGACTCTAGCCTGCTAAATAGGCGTCGTCATTTAGGTGTGCGCCGCTCCGGTGGCGCAACTCACTGGCGACGTATTAAAATTCTTCTTAGAGGGACCGGCGGCTTCGAGCCGCACGAGATTGAGCAATAACAGGTCTGTGATGCCCTTAGATGTCCTGGGCCGCACGCGCGCTACACTGAAGGAATCAGCATGTTCTCCCTGGCCTAGAGGCCCGGGCAACCCGTTGAAACTCCTTCGTGCTGGGGATTGGGGTTTGCAATTATCCCCCATAAACGAGGAATTCCTAGTAAGCGCGAGTCATAAGCTCGCGTTGATTACGTCCCTGCCCTTTGTACACACCGCCCGTCGCTACTACCGATTGAATGATTTAGTGAGGTCTTCGGACCGACACGCGGTGGCTTCACGGCCGTCGGCGTTGCTGGGAAGTTGACCAAACTTGATCATTTAGAGGAAGTAAAAGTCGTAACAAGGTTTCCGTAGGGGAACCTGCGGAAGGATCATTAACGTGTGTGTATGTGTGCGAGACGCGTGATATGTTCACGAACGTTGTTGCGCCGCTGTTGCTGTTGTTGCTGTTGCGACGACGACGACGACGACGACGACGACTTCGTACATACCGTGTTTACACATATATATATGTAATACATCCATAATGATATATATATATACGACATATATACATATATATGTACGTACGCGCGCGCTGCTGTTCGTATCTAATGCGGACGAGCGCGCGCGCGTGTGCGTGCGTGTGTGTGTGCGTGTTTGTATATATGTATAAAAAATAAAATGTGAAATAATTGTCTCTAGCGTCTATTACGCCTAACGGCGCAGCGGCGACGGCGCCGTGGCGGTGGCCGGTGGCGGTGGTGGCATTCGTCGAAAGTGCTACCGCCGCCGCTGCCTCCGCCGCCGTCGAAGCGGCCGGGTGGCGGAAAAACGCCGAGAGACGAGCGCCGACCGGGGCATACCAAACGGAGCGTTCGAAGCGGTGAAAATCCCCACTGCCTAGCTCAGGCCCTTTATTGTCGGTTGGCGCTATACAAAACGAAATTTAAGCGGTTAGAAAGATGACAATGTCGTGCGTCACGCCAGCTCGTTGGGGGGTGCGCGGGTCGTCGTCGTTCATCATTCTAAAGGATTCGCGTCGGGGCGTTAAGCTTTTTCGGTGCCGTTTCTTTATGAACGCCTCGGCGCACATGAATTCGACCAACTTTCGACGTTAATACATAAAAACGGACAATCAAGTGGCCGACGGCGAGAGCCGTAGGCCGCTACCGTAAGTAATAACAACATTAAGAAAAAACCATTACCCTGGACGGTGGATCACTTGGCTCGCGGGTCGATGAAGAACGCAGTTAACTGCGCGTCATAGTGTGAACTGCAGGACACATTTGAACATCGACATTTCGAACGCACATTGCGGTCCGTGGAGAAATATCCAGGACCACTCCTGTCTGAGGGCCGGCTGTTAAAATATAAAAACCACACTGTTCGGTGTAGAACGCGCGCTACGTGCGCTCGCGCCGGTCGATGCGCGCGGCGGTGACGCGCGACGCGGCGGCGGCGGGTTGGTGGGGGGTGATGAACGAGCTCGCGGACGGTGCGATGGGACGATCTCTAATAAGAGTCTCTCGTCCGCGCCGCCGCGGCTCTCACTCTCTCTCTCTCACTATCCGCCGTCGCTGTCGTCGCGCTGCCGCTGCCGCACTACCGCGCGCGGGCGAGCGGGCGCGCGCTCTTTCGAACAATTGACGGTTTCCGTTGAACGTTCTTCGCGACGGACGACGGACGGCGGGGTGCTGCACCCCTCACGTCCGCGTACGCGCGGAGCGCGTTTACGGTCCGTTTAAATATATCGAATTGTATTGAATATGAAACGAGTGTGAAAAGATTACACGCATCGCTAAGACGCGAGTCTTCGTAGTGCGGTCTTCGTCCGAGCTCATCGGTTCGTGTATACGATATAATAAAATATATCGGAAGCACAGACGACGCGTCTCCGACGGATGCGACCGGCAGGCGGTGAATGTTTTCTTGCGCGGCAAGCGTAACGCACACACAAACATATGTAAGTAAACATTACGTGATGTTCATGTGCGCGCGCGCCTAGCCCGATGCGAGAGAGTTCACCGCTCGTCGTCGCTACGCATCCGTATTATGTCGGTGATACGCGTCGTCGTTCCAGTGCGAACGTTATATTATCGTATCGATACGGACCGATACCGAAAGGGCCGGACGATCGATCGCTAACGAAAAGTACTCGCGCTCGCGTATGCGTGTCGAGATTTTCGTTTACGCTCGTATCATCATAATCATCATCATCGTCATCGTCGTCGTTCATCGCGCAACGCGTGTTGTGTGTGCAGCGTTGCGTTGTGCGTGCGCGCGTCTAGAG
>NW_027181723.1:37500-40000 GCF_028537555.1 Battus philenor
GTTGAGATATACATTTTCCTCCGTGAACAGATAGAAAAACGAATTCATTTTGTTGTTGCGGTGTGGTGTTGTGTGTGTATTGTAATAAATACGCACGCACGCACGCACGCAAAAAGCTACCTAGGCACCGGCGCGTCACGGCGTTTCGAACGTCCGACGCGTCGCTTGTCACACGTCTATCATATCATCATCACCCTCATATCTCTCGTATGTGCGGTGTTGGTGTGTGTTAGCTCTAGCTAGCTCCCTGGTTGATCCTGCCAGTAGTTATATGCTTGTCTCAAAGATTAAGCCATGCATGTCTCAGTGCAAGCCGTATTAAGGCGATACCGCGAATGGCTCAATATATCAGTTTTGGTTCCTTAGATCTTACCTCGGTTACTTGGATAACTGTGGTAATTCTAGAGCTAATACATGCAATCAGAACTCTGACCAGTGATGGGATGAGTGCTTTTATTAGATCAAAACCAATCGACGGAGGGCCTCGCGTCCGAAGTCGTTAATTTTGATGAATCTGGATAACTTTTGCCGATCGCATGGTCCAGCACCGGCGACGCATCTTTCAAATGTCTGCCTTATCAACTTTCGATGGTAGTTTCTGCGACTACCATGGTTGTCACGGGTAACGGGGAATCAGGGTTCGATTCCGGAGAGGGAGCCTGAGAAACGGCTACCACATCCAAGGAAGGCAGCAGGCGCGCAAATTACCCACTCCCGGCACGGGGAGGTAGTGACGAAAAATAACGATACGGGACTCTTACGAGGCCTCGTAATCGGAATGAGTACACTTTAAATATTTTAACGAGGAACAATTGGAGGGCAAGTCTGGTGCCAGCAGCCGCGGTAACTCCAGCTCCAATAGCGTATACTAAAATTGTTGCGGTTAAAAAGCTCGTAGTTGCATTTGTGCGCCGCGCTGTCGGTGCACCGCATCCGCGGTGATACTGACACGTCTGCGGAGCATATCGTCGGTGAGCCGTCGGTAAAACGGCGGTTCAATATCAAAATCCTATCGCGGTGCTCTTCGGTGAGTGTCGAGATGGGCCGACAATTTTACTTTGAACAAATTAGAGTGCTCAAAGCGGGCTCAAAATGCTGCTTGAATATTTCGTGCATGGAATAATAGAATATGATCTCGGTTCTATTTTGTTGGTTTTCAGAACTCCGAGGTAATGATTAATAGGGATAACTGGGGGCATTCGTATTGCGACGTTAGAGGTGAAATTCTTGGATCGTCGCAAGACGAACATCAGCGAAAGCATTTGCCAAAGGTGTTTTCATCAATCAAGAACGAAAGTTAGAGGTTCGAAGGCGATTAGATACCGCCCTAGTTCTAACCGTAAATATGTCATCTAGCGATCCGCCGACGTTACTACGATGGCTCGGCGGGCAGCTTCCGGGAAACCAAAGATTTTGGACTCCGGGGGGAGTATGGTTGCAAAGCTGAAACTTAAAGGAATTGACGGAAGGGCACCACCAGGAGTGGAGCCTGCGGCTTAATTTGACTCAACACGGGAAATCTCACCAGGCCCGGACACCGGAAGGATTGACAGATTAACAGCTCTTTCTTGATTCGGTGGGTGGTGGTGCATGGCCGTTCTTAGTTGGTGGAGCGATTTGTCTGGTTAATTCCGGTAACGAACGAGACTCTAGCCTGCTAAATAGGCGTCGTCATTTAGGTGTGCGCCGCTCCGGTGGCGCAACTCACTGGCGACGTATTAAAATTCTTCTTAGAGGGACCGGCGGCTTCGAGCCGCACGAGATTGAGCAATAACAGGTCTGTGATGCCCTTAGATGTCCTGGGCCGCACGCGCGCTACACTGAAGGAATCAGCATGTTCTCCCTGGCCTAGAGGCCCGGGCAACCCGTTGAAACTCCTTCGTGCTGGGGATTGGGGTTTGCAATTATCCCCCATAAACGAGGAATTCCTAGTAAGCGCGAGTCATAAGCTCGCGTTGATTACGTCCCTGCCCTTTGTACACACCGCCCGTCGCTACTACCGATTGAATGATTTAGTGAGGTCTTCGGACCGACACGCGGTGGCTTCACGGCCGTCGGCGTTGCTGGGAAGTTGACCAAACTTGATCATTTAGAGGAAGTAAAAGTCGTAACAAGGTTTCCGTAGGGGAACCTGCGGAAGGATCATTAACGTGTGTGTATGTGTGCGAGACGCGTGATATGTTCACGAACGTTGTTGCGCCGCTGTTGCTGTTGTTGCTGTTGCGACGACGACGACGACGACGACGACGACTTCGTACATACCGTGTTTACACATATATATATGTAATACATCCATAATGATATATATATATACGACATATATACATATATATGTACGTACGCGCGCGCTGCTGTTCGTATCTAATGCGGACGAGCGCGCGCGCGTGTGCGTGCGTGTGTGTGTGCGTGTTTGTATATATGTATAAAAAATAAAATGTGAAATAATTGTCTCTAGCGTCTATTACGCCTAACGGCGCAGCGGCGACGGCGCCGTGGCGGT
>NW_027181723.1:47500-56944 GCF_028537555.1 Battus philenor
CATGACGAGCTCGGTAACGGCGATCGATAACAATAGTCGCGAGGCGCGGCACGTCCGTAACGAAACACACAATCAATCAATACAATAATTTTAATACTGGATATAAATAATTTGACCGCGAATGGACCGACGACGATGCGTTTAAACGTTCCACTGCTTGTGCCCAACGTGATGATGATGATGACGATGATGACGATGATGACGATGATGACGATGATGACGATGACGATATTGAAGATAGTAAAGTTTTAGCATCGACATTAATCGTAATTTTAACACACGGAATCAGGACGATATCACGTTAGAAAATCGATACACGAACGGGACCGGACTCTGTCGTTTTCCGAAATCGATACGCGAACGCCCGAGTGACTATCCGCACCCCGAGGCCGGGCCGCACGATCTTTATTACGGACCGCTACCGTCTCGACGACGACGACGACGACGACGACGACGACGACGACGACGACACCTTTCTTTGTCTCAGTCGACATCGCGTATGAAAGAGTGCGATCGTCATCAGCACGAAATTTATGCATCGATACGCGAACGGGACCGGACTCTGTCGTTTTCAGAAATCGATACGCGAACGCATCGGCGGCTGGCTACGCGCAATCCGCGATCGGGTCGAACGATGATGATGATGATGATGATGATGATGATGATGATGATGATGATGATGACGACGACGATGACATCGAGATCAGGGTCAGATATAGATATGTAGATCGGTGGTATGCAATCGATACGCGAACGCTCTATCGCGCTACGCGGAGACGCATACAGTCGTTCCCGCATATACATGGGACTGGCGCGAGACGCGCCGGTCGGCCGAATAGAGTTCTCTCCGATGCTCTTCTGTTTTGTTTTGTTTGTTGGTGGTTGTGGAGTGTGGAGTGTGTTTTTTTGGTTGGTGGGGTGTGTGTGGTGTGGTGGTGTTAGTTTGTTTGCGGAGATTGCGTTTTTTTTAGATTTAGTTTTTTTTTTTTTTTTTTTATAAAAAAAAAAAAAATTAAAAATTATTCTTAGAAAACGCGCGCGAATCGAACAAAACTAATAACACCGATACACAAACAACGCGCGCCACCAACGAGAACGCCCGAAACTGAAACTTCTATAACCGACAAACGCACGAACGACACAGCGGCGGCGGAGGAGGGAAGAAAAAGGGGATCATCTCCCCACAACAACACACCGTAAACTGTGTCGGACGACGTCTCCGTTATGTAAGAGCGGAAGGCGTAAGAGAACGTCTCGTTTAATTAACGCGAACGGCGTTGGGCTCCCGAGTCGACTTCGGGGCGGCCCTTAACGCATCGCATCAACGAGCTCGTCGCGCGCTAGTCGCGCGACGGTCGATCATGATATATAAATCAAGGATTTCGGATCTCTCTAAAACCGGGCTGGAAATCGGTCATTGTTCGTTTTGCGAAACGATATTTTATAAAAGTGAAGATTTGTATGTGTCTCGTCAAAGAACGTTCCGATGAATCGGACGCGATGCCGCGTCCAAAGTAAATCTGGACGAACGCGAGGCGAGTGTTGAGATATACATTTTCCTCCGTGAACAGATAGAAAAACGAATTCATTTTGTTGTTGCGGTGTGGTGTTGTGTGTGTATTGTAATAAATACGCACGCACGCACGCACGCAAAAAGCTACCTAGGCACCGGCGCGTCACGGCGTTTCGAACGTCCGACGCGTCGCTTGTCACACGTCTATCATATCATCATCACCCTCATATCTCTCGTATGTGCGGTGTTGGTGTGTGTTAGCTCTAGCTAGCTCCCTGGTTGATCCTGCCAGTAGTTATATGCTTGTCTCAAAGATTAAGCCATGCATGTCTCAGTGCAAGCCGTATTAAGGCGATACCGCGAATGGCTCAATATATCAGTTTTGGTTCCTTAGATCTTACCTCGGTTACTTGGATAACTGTGGTAATTCTAGAGCTAATACATGCAATCAGAACTCTGACCAGTGATGGGATGAGTGCTTTTATTAGATCAAAACCAATCGACGGAGGGCCTCGCGTCCGAAGTCGTTAATTTTGATGAATCTGGATAACTTTTGCCGATCGCATGGTCCAGCACCGGCGACGCATCTTTCAAATGTCTGCCTTATCAACTTTCGATGGTAGTTTCTGCGACTACCATGGTTGTCACGGGTAACGGGGAATCAGGGTTCGATTCCGGAGAGGGAGCCTGAGAAACGGCTACCACATCCAAGGAAGGCAGCAGGCGCGCAAATTACCCACTCCCGGCACGGGGAGGTAGTGACGAAAAATAACGATACGGGACTCTTACGAGGCCTCGTAATCGGAATGAGTACACTTTAAATATTTTAACGAGGAACAATTGGAGGGCAAGTCTGGTGCCAGCAGCCGCGGTAACTCCAGCTCCAATAGCGTATACTAAAATTGTTGCGGTTAAAAAGCTCGTAGTTGCATTTGTGCGCCGCGCTGTCGGTGCACCGCATCCGCGGTGATACTGACACGTCTGCGGAGCATATCGTCGGTGAGCCGTCGGTAAAACGGCGGTTCAATATCAAAATCCTATCGCGGTGCTCTTCGGTGAGTGTCGAGATGGGCCGACAATTTTACTTTGAACAAATTAGAGTGCTCAAAGCGGGCTCAAAATGCTGCTTGAATATTTCGTGCATGGAATAATAGAATATGATCTCGGTTCTATTTTGTTGGTTTTCAGAACTCCGAGGTAATGATTAATAGGGATAACTGGGGGCATTCGTATTGCGACGTTAGAGGTGAAATTCTTGGATCGTCGCAAGACGAACATCAGCGAAAGCATTTGCCAAAGGTGTTTTCATCAATCAAGAACGAAAGTTAGAGGTTCGAAGGCGATTAGATACCGCCCTAGTTCTAACCGTAAATATGTCATCTAGCGATCCGCCGACGTTACTACGATGGCTCGGCGGGCAGCTTCCGGGAAACCAAAGATTTTGGACTCCGGGGGGAGTATGGTTGCAAAGCTGAAACTTAAAGGAATTGACGGAAGGGCACCACCAGGAGTGGAGCCTGCGGCTTAATTTGACTCAACACGGGAAATCTCACCAGGCCCGGACACCGGAAGGATTGACAGATTAACAGCTCTTTCTTGATTCGGTGGGTGGTGGTGCATGGCCGTTCTTAGTTGGTGGAGCGATTTGTCTGGTTAATTCCGGTAACGAACGAGACTCTAGCCTGCTAAATAGGCGTCGTCATTTAGGTGTGCGCCGCTCCGGTGGCGCAACTCACTGGCGACGTATTAAAATTCTTCTTAGAGGGACCGGCGGCTTCGAGCCGCACGAGATTGAGCAATAACAGGTCTGTGATGCCCTTAGATGTCCTGGGCCGCACGCGCGCTACACTGAAGGAATCAGCATGTTCTCCCTGGCCTAGAGGCCCGGGCAACCCGTTGAAACTCCTTCGTGCTGGGGATTGGGGTTTGCAATTATCCCCCATAAACGAGGAATTCCTAGTAAGCGCGAGTCATAAGCTCGCGTTGATTACGTCCCTGCCCTTTGTACACACCGCCCGTCGCTACTACCGATTGAATGATTTAGTGAGGTCTTCGGACCGACACGCGGTGGCTTCACGGCCGTCGGCGTTGCTGGGAAGTTGACCAAACTTGATCATTTAGAGGAAGTAAAAGTCGTAACAAGGTTTCCGTAGGGGAACCTGCGGAAGGATCATTAACGTGTGTGTATGTGTGCGAGACGCGTGATATGTTCACGAACGTTGTTGCGCCGCTGTTGCTGTTGTTGCTGTTGCGACGACGACGACGACGACGACGACGACTTCGTACATACCGTGTTTACACATATATATATGTAATACATCCATAATGATATATATATATACGACATATATACATATATATGTACGTACGCGCGCGCTGCTGTTCGTATCTAATGCGGACGAGCGCGCGCGCGTGTGCGTGCGTGTGTGTGTGCGTGTTTGTATATATGTATAAAAAATAAAATGTGAAATAATTGTCTCTAGCGTCTATTACGCCTAACGGCGCAGCGGCGACGGCGCCGTGGCGGTGGCCGGTGGCGGTGGTGGCATTCGTCGAAAGTGCTACCGCCGCCGCTGCCTCCGCCGCCGTCGAAGCGGCCGGGTGGCGGAAAAACGCCGAGAGACGAGCGCCGACCGGGGCATACCAAACGGAGCGTTCGAAGCGGTGAAAATCCCCACTGCCTAGCTCAGGCCCTTTATTGTCGGTTGGCGCTATACAAAACGAAATTTAAGCGGTTAGAAAGATGACAATGTCGTGCGTCACGCCAGCTCGTTGGGGGGTGCGCGGGTCGTCGTCGTTCATCATTCTAAAGGATTCGCGTCGGGGCGTTAAGCTTTTTCGGTGCCGTTTCTTTATGAACGCCTCGGCGCACATGAATTCGACCAACTTTCGACGTTAATACATAAAAACGGACAATCAAGTGGCCGACGGCGAGAGCCGTAGGCCGCTACCGTAAGTAATAACAACATTAAGAAAAAACCATTACCCTGGACGGTGGATCACTTGGCTCGCGGGTCGATGAAGAACGCAGTTAACTGCGCGTCATAGTGTGAACT
Organism: Battus philenor; assembly: GCF_028537555.1. Classification (NCBI taxonomy): domain Eukaryota; kingdom Metazoa; phylum Arthropoda; class Insecta; order Lepidoptera; family Papilionidae; genus Battus; species Battus philenor. The sequence goes on from NW_027181723.1 coordinate 52,070, forward strand.
GCAGGACACATTTGAACATCGACATTTCGAACGCACATTGCGGTCCGTGGAGAAATATCCAGGACCACTCCTGTCTGAGGGCCGGCTGTTAAAATATAAAAACCACACTGTTCGGTGTAGAACGCGCGCTACGTGCGCTCGCGCCGGTCGATGCGCGCGGCGGTGACGCGCGACGCGGCGGCGGCGGGTTGGTGGGGGGTGATGAACGAGCTCGCGGACGGTGCGATGGGACGATCTCTAATAAGAGTCTCTCGTCCGCGCCGCCGCGGCTCTCACTCTCTCTCTCTCACTATCCGCCGTCGCTGTCGTCGCGCTGCCGCTGCCGCACTACCGCGCGCGGGCGAGCGGGCGCGCGCTCTTTCGAACAATTGACGGTTTCCGTTGAACGTTCTTCGCGACGGACGACGGACGGCGGGGTGCTGCACCCCTCACGTCCGCGTACGCGCGGAGCGCGTTTACGGTCCGTTTAAATATATCGAATTGTATTGAATATGAAACGAGTGTGAAAAGATTACACGCATCGCTAAGACGCGAGTCTTCGTAGTGCGGTCTTCGTCCGAGCTCATCGGTTCGTGTATACGATATAATAAAATATATCGGAAGCACAGACGACGCGTCTCCGACGGATGCGACCGGCAGGCGGTGAATGTTTTCTTGCGCGGCAAGCGTAACGCACACACAAACATATGTAAGTAAACATTACGTGATGTTCATGTGCGCGCGCGCCTAGCCCGATGCGAGAGAGTTCACCGCTCGTCGTCGCTACGCATCCGTATTATGTCGGTGATACGCGTCGTCGTTCCAGTGCGAACGTTATATTATCGTATCGATACGGACCGATACCGAAAGGGCCGGACGATCGATCGCTAACGAAAAGTACTCGCGCTCGCGTATGCGTGTCGAGATTTTCGTTTACGCTCGTATCATCATAATCATCATCATCGTCATCGTCGTCGTTCATCGCGCAACGCGTGTTGTGTGTGCAGCGTTGCGTTGTGCGTGCGCGCGTCTAGAGACCTCTAAGGACTCGCGACGCGCGCGCCTCGCGCACGCGCACTCGCTCTGCGACGCGCGATGATCGCGACGGTGGGGGTGGTGTACGGTAGGCGGACTCGACGTCCGAAGGGCGTCCCGCGACGACGACCGGCCGCCGTGCGCGCTTGCTTGCTTGCGCGCGCGGTCCGTCGGTTCGTCGTCGTCAAAAATATAATAAGGGACGTCGCGTACGGATATCGCGTCTGCCTCGAATTTTTATCGTTGGCCTCAGATCAGGGAGGATCACCCGCCGAATTTAAGCATATTAGTAAGCGGAGGAAAAGAAACTAACAAGGATTTCCCTAGTAGCGGCGAGCGAACAGGAAAGAGCCCAGCACTGAATCCCGCGATCGTCTCGAGCGCGGGAGATGTGGTGTTCGGGAGGTTCCGCTTTCTCGTCGTCGATACTCCTGTCCAAGTTCGTCTTGAACGGGGCCGTTTTCCCGCAGAGGGTGCCAGGCCCGTAGCGACGGAGGGCGGCGGCGAGAGGGACTCTCCTAAGAGTCGGGTTGCTTGAGAGTGCAGCCCTAAGTGGGTGGTAAACTCCATCTAAGGCTAAATATAACCGCGAGACCGATAGCGAACAAGTACCGTGAGGGAAAGTTGAAAAGAACTTTGAAGAGAGAGTTCAAGAGTACGTGAAACCGTTCAGGGGTAAACCTGCGAAACTCGAATGAACGAACGGAGAGATTCATCGTCATTCCGCGGCGTACGCGCCCGCGCTCTGATGCGACGTCCGGTCCGCCTTTAATCGGGCGCTGTATCGCGTCGCACGGGCCGGTGCGCGTCGACGTCCGCGGAGGGCGTGCACTTCTCTCTCAGTAATGCATCGCGACCCGTTCGGGTGTCGATCTAAGCGCCGCCGACGGGCAGCCCAGCGTTCACTTCGCGCGAGCGGAGTCAGGACGTTGGACCGTTTCGCGGTAGCCGATCGGCCGCCGGACGGTATAATGATAAGAATCGCGCACGCGCTCTCTAAAGGCGCGTCCGGCCCGACGCAAGATAACGTCGTACACGAGGTCCTGCCCGAGCGCGGACCTCGTTGCGGCGCGTCTGTCGTCGCAGCCGTGCTGTCTCGGACCGTGCGCGTCTCTGTCTGCGATGATTCAGTTTCGGGCACTCGCAGGACCCGTCTTGAAACACGGACCAAGGAGTCTAGCATGTGTGCGAGTCATTGAGTATTTGTATAAACTGAAAGGCGCAACGAAAGTGAAGGCGCGCGCTAGCCGCGCGCTCAGGGAGGATGGAGTGTACGTCCTTTGCGATCTGCACTCTCGCACTCCCGAGGCGTCTCGTTTCCAATCCGTGAATGCAGGCGCGCTCTGAGCAGAGATGCTGGGACCCGAAAGATGGTGAACTATGCCTGGTCAGGTCGAAGTCAGGGGAAACCCTGATGGAGGACCGTAGCGATTCTGACGTGCAAATCGATCGTCGGAACTGGGTATAGGGGCGAAAGACTAATCGAACCATCTAGTAGCTGGTTCCGTCCGAAGTTTCCCTCAGGATAGCTGGCGTCGATGAAGAACAGTCTCATCCGGTAAAGCGAATGATTAGAGGCATTGGGGCCGAAACGACCTCAACCTATTCTCAAACTTTAAATGGGTGAGAGCTCCGGCTTACTCGAACGATGAAGCCGGAGATCTGATGACGGTGCCAAGTGGGCCAATTTTGGTAAGCAGAACTGGCGCTGTGGGATGAACCAAACGTAGTGTTAAGGCGCCCAAAAAACGCTCATGGGACACCATGAAAGGCGTTGGTCGCTCATGACAGCAGGACGGTGGCCATGGAAGTCGGAATCCGCTAAGGAGTGTGCAACGACTCACCTGCCGAAGCAACCAGCCCTGAAAATGGATGGCGCTGAAGCGTTTTGCCTATACACTACCGTTACGGGCATATACGGCGAGCGCGTTTCGCGCGCACGCTTTATTAGGCCGTAACGAGTAGGACGAGCGCGGCGGAGAGCGCAGAAGGGTCTGGGCGCGAGCCCGCCTGGAGCCTCCGTCGGTGCAGATCTTGGTGGTAGTAGCAAATACTCCAGCGAGGCCCTGGAGGACTGACGTGGAGAAGGGTTTCGCGTGAACAGTAGTTGCTCGCGAGTCAGTCGATCCTAAGCTCAAGGAGAGATCTTATGTCGATGCGGCGTGTTTATTTTTATTTTTTTTGAAAACAAAAAATTTAAGAACTAAATAACGCCCTTTGAGCGAAAGGGAATCCGGTTCCTATTCCGGAACCCGGCAGCGGAACCGTTTCAATAATCGTTCCCTCGTTTCAAAGCGAGTGTTCGACGGGGTAACCCGAAGTGGCCTGAAGACGCCGCCGAGGGGTCCGGGAAGAGTTTTCTTTTCTGCCTGAGCGTTCGAGTTCCATGGAATCCTATAGAAGGGAGATATGGTTCGGAACGCGAAGAGCACCGCATTTGCGGCGGTGTCCGGATACTCTCTGCGGACCTTGAAAATTCAGGTGAGGGATGTACGTGGAGATGTCGCGCCGGTTCGTACCCATATCCGCAGCAGGTCTCCAAGGTGAAGAGCCTCTAGTCGATAGAATAATGTAGGTAAGGGAAGTCGGCAAATTGGATCCGTAACTTCGGAATAAGGATTGGCTCTGAGGACCGGGGCGTGTCGGGTTTGGACGGGAAGCGGATGCGGCCGGTGCCGGGCCTGGTCGATGCTCGTTCTACGTTACACGTGCGCGTTTCGCTTCGGCGTGCGCGCGCGCGTTCGTGGGCGCGGGCTGAATCCGGACCCGCGTTCCGGCCTTCCGCGGATCTTCCTAGCCGTAAGGGCGGGTCGGTTTCGTTTCGTGCGCGATCGGCTCGTTCCTGTACGACCGCCGTTAGGACGGCGGTGACCGAATAGGAACCGGATTCCCTTTCGCTCAAAGGGCGTTATTTAGTTCTTAAATTTTTTGTTTTCAAAAAAAATAAAAATAAACACGCCGCATCGACATAAGATCTCTCCTTGAGCTTAGGATCGACTGACTCGCGAGCAACTACTGTTCACGCGAAACCCTTCTCCACGTCAGTCCTCCAGGGCCTCGCTGGAGTATTTGCTACTACCACCAAGATCTGCACCGACGGAGGCTCCAGGCGGGCTCGCGCCCAGACCCTTCTGCGCTCTCCGCCGCGCTCGTCCTACTCGTTACGGCCTAATAAAGCGTGCGCGCGAAACGCGCTCGCCGTATATGCCCGTAACGGTAGTGTATAGGCAAAACGCTTCAGCGCCATCCATTTTCAGGGCTGGTTGCTTCGGCAGGTGAGTCGTTGCACACTCCTTAGCGGATTCCGACTTCCATGGCCACCGTCCTGCTGTCATGAGCGACCAACGCCTTTCATGGTGTCCCATGAGCGTTTTTTGGGCGCCTTAACACTACGTTTGGTTCATCCCACAGCGCCAGTTCTGCTTACCAAAATTGGCCCACTTGGCACCGTCATCAGATCTCCGGCTTCATCGTTCGAGTAAGCCGGAGCTCTCACCCATTTAAAGTTTGAGAATAGGTTGAGGTCGTTTCGGCCCCAATGCCTCTAATCATTCGCTTTACCGGATGAGACTGTTCTTCATCGACGCCAGCTATCCTGAGGGAAACTTCGGACGGAACCAGCTACTAGATGGTTCGATTAGTCTTTCGCCCCTATACCCAGTTCCGACGATCGATTTGCACGTCAGAATCGCTACGGTCCTCCATCAGGGTTTCCCCTGACTTCGACCTGACCAGGCATAGTTCACCATCTTTCGGGTCCCAGCATCTCTGCTCAGAGCGCGCCTGCATTCACGGATTGGAAACGAGACGCCTCGGGAGTGCGAGAGTGCAGATCGCAAAGGACGTACACTCCATCCTCCC
>NW_027181724.1:0-51386 GCF_028537555.1 Battus philenor
ACAACTCGTTCTCAAGCTTTAAGGATTTTTTTACAAATTTCTCATGAAAAAAGCTATTGAACATACATTAAGCTTTTTTCATGATCAGCGATAAGAATTTAACCTGCTCTCTTTTAAAACGAGCTTTTTGTGAACATTCTCTCAAATTTTACTACAGATGTATAGCTATTCACTGCCAAGCTTTTTGTTACTAAAAATCCTTCGCAGTTTTATACAAGTTCATGTTTAATATACTTATTTAATTTATACAGAATAGTTTTAAATGAATCGCGTTTAGCATTTTAAAGCTGAAAATGCCTATAAACATTTTATATCAATAAATCAAGTACTAGGTAGGAGTTACCCGTAGCGAAGTTAGAGTGCGAAAAATGTAATATTAAAACAATTATCACACTGTCAAATGAATAAACCTTTTATGTAAGTAGAATATCAACAAGATCATAAAATTAATACTTAATATATTTATTTACCAAGGTAAAGACATATTTTTTTATTACATAAAAAACACAGGATTAAACGTAATGTATATGGACTCTATAGCCTAGTTATGTATAAAAAATAGATAAACGACGACGATAGATGTAAAAGTAAACAAAATACTTATTTTAGGTTATAATATTTACATAAATATCTTGATAACAAGCTTTGGATACTATATATTATAAATTTTAATAAAAATATTTATTATCATCATCTACATCAGTCTGATTCTAGCTTTACTGACTAAGAAAATTATAGGAGCTACTGGCTTATATTATTGATGACTCTATTCTACTAAGGCTGTGCATCATTAGAGCCTCAATGTTACGTAGATTTATACCCCCTCAGAGTACTTTTCCTATGAGACCCTGTCCCATCATGTTTACGCATAAAATTTAAAAAAATTCCACCACGGTACAGTGCTTGATCGTCTTCCACTCTAATAAAACACAAAAACAATATCATTAACCGCGTTGTTATTAACATGTTATGACATGAATTGATCGTTGTACATTTTAATAGGAAATTAAATGGAATGATTAAAATATATAGTGAAATAGTTGATTCTCGTCGTTTGTAATACGTAACATATTAATAAGTTATTTTATAATTAATTATGTTATGCAAATAACTGTCCCCCGACCGCTTTGGATGGCCCGCTTGCCGATTGTGAGTGTAGTAGACGCCTTCTCCAAGGCATAGACCTCTTCCATAGACGTCTATGAGGGGATGTACCGCAATCGTCGCGCTTGGCGGGCAGGTTGATGATCGCAGTGTGATATTATGGTATGCAGATGACGCTGCTGCCCATCCTCTGCAAACTTCTTTATGAGCATTAACAATACTATGTAATTAATGCACAAAGCGTGAATTATATAAGATTGCATCCCGGGAATCAAACCCGCGACCTACGATCGTGATTATCAGATCTTTATTGCTGGGCTATCACTGTACAATATTGTTAATTTTTTAAAATATCGACTGACATATACCTGGCGTAAGAAATATTCCTACAAAATTTAAATTTCAGAGCCTTATGGAGATATCGCGATGTGTCAATATCAGAGGTGGTAATCTTGTACTTTCATATTTTTAATTATAGCAGTATTCATCGTCAAGCTAAATATATATCGGTAATCAGTTCATTTTACATTAGTGGGATTGTTTTTTATTCACTGTAATATTCTTCATTTTTCGTATCACATATTAAAATACAATTCTTCTCCAATCTGTAGGTTGTCTATAAGAGATCGTGGAATGCGATAAGACCACTAATAGTAATTTTGCATAGTTATTGCAATGTGTTTTCATGTTATGGTTATACAATGTACAATGAAATAATGAGTAAATAAATAAATAAATAACTCCTCGTCTTGTGTTTAACTTTTACAGTTGTTATATTTATTTGTAATATGTACACTTCCGCATGTCACTTTCGCACATGCAGTGGTAGTCGTGCAACAAAGTGCACCGCCCGCCAGCCCGCTGATAATAGTGCATGCTGCAAACAATGCGAATTACACAACTACCACCGTTAAATCACTCAACACGTGTTTCACCCTTCCACGGGGCATCATCAGGAGTTACGTTACACTGATTAGTGCCAAACACAGAGTCCACTAATCACTGGCGGACGATGTACTTTGTTGCACGACTACCACTGCATGTGCGGAAGTGGCTAAATATTGGTCCTTTTCTTACTTAGGTTGGATTTCCGCAAAATAACGCCTGATTCCATTAAATATGTTATATAATAATTAACGAAACTGAATATTTGTTAGTGTTTATATGATATTAAACTGGAAAACTTGTGACAGCTACATAGGTATTAACATAATCTTATTGTTGTGGAAATTTTAGGATTTTTCCTACTTGTAGATATAATTTCTGGACGTGTAAAGTTAGATTTTCAGACCAGAATTTTTCTTTACTAAGGTCTATTAGTATTTGCTTAGTGGTAAATATGCATGTGGTTTGGCGTTGTTATGGAGGAAGCCTCACTAATTGTTTTGTTCAACTCAGGCTGATTTTTCTCTATTTCTTCATCATCATCTTATGAGCCGGTATAAGCTCTAATAGATCACAAGTGATGCGCTGCTCCCATCAAGCGACTGTTTATTTCTTAGTTAAGTCCTATACGCTTGGTAATGTCCTTGAAAGCCTACTATAAATATTTCTAACCGCCTATTGTGTAAAATTTATAAAAGTGCATTTTTTTTACTAAGTCGCATTTCACTTTATATAATTAAACTTCAAAATGTTTCATTATTACTTCTTTAGATTCACTTATTTAAATGGACAGAAAAGTAATTAAAATGACGACAAAACGTTTTATTTTTCTTTTTAAAAACTTCATTTACATTATGGTACTAACCTGCTAAATACATAACACAGTCAAAGAGATTTTACTTAGACTTTTATAAGTTAAAACACGAATTTCCTCTCGATTTTTATATATAATATAATATAAACAAAGTAGCCGTACAAATAAAAATTACGCTCTTGTCTATCACACATGTATGATGCAAAAGCATATAATATAATCATAATTGGATAAACATGATATAATTTCGATTATTTATGTTACGTAAATATTACGTGGGTTCCATTGAATTAATAAGGCAAAGCAATTTATTGCTCAAGCGATTACACTGAGATTATTCCAATAATGCTACGATAAACAAAGTCTTATGTGAATAAGGTAACTTATTGCTTGATTCATATTTAAAAGGGCGACCAACGTAAAGTATTATCAAAACATATCTACGCATGCGACGCGCTTATTTGGTAAATTAATGTATTTTGAGAAACCAGAACTGTTATCAGGCACCTTTAAGTCGAAATGCTAAACACGTTTTGAGTGACAGTTTCAGCAAAATGCTCACTCGTGGGTCCATAGGTCATTATGGAGTGTTTGCCGAAGCGACCTAACACGTTGACGATCCCACAATTCTATAACATAGTGAGTCGCCTTATGAAGGTCCCCTCGATCTTTGTTGCCTATACCAGAGGTTGACAATAAGCGCCATCTGCGCACTGCCTACATGAAACTTTGGAAAAAAGGAAATGTTAATCTTGCAAATGCATAACAATATTTTTATAAACATAAAAAAATAGCCACGTAAATAAGATAAGCAATAGAAATAAAAACGAACTTTTTATACATTTTCTAAGCAGGGTATTGTTTTACAATACACCCGTGTAATATTACTGAATTCCCGTAAAGTTTATTAACCGTGAATTTGTAAAAAAATCCTAAAAGATTGGCAATGAATTGCTTCACTATTATATTAAGGGTGCGGTACAAGTTATCACAAAAAAAAAACTGTTTTAGTTTTTTGTAGAATCTTTAGATAAGGGTGCGAAACCTTCGTAGATTTAAGTTAAACGATGCTATTATGAGAGAGCTTAATCTATAACAATAATATTTTCTTTTAATATGTATTATATATGAATAAATGAATTGAATTTCTCTTTTTAAAGGACCCTGCTCACCTTGATATTACGAGAGACACGCTATAAATTTAGTCTATATTTAATCTTTTTTGGTACAATACATCTATACGGTCATAACTACAGATGATATCTAACGCAAATGATTTTTTCTTATATTGTATTCACAATTTTCCATAATGTGAAATGTGTTTAGTGGAACAAAATCTTCTACTGATTAGAATTTATTTATTTTTGTCTGTAATGAAGTAAATGAATATACTATAAATAGGACGTAAAATTTTGTTTACGGAATTGTATTACCAAAACGGTTGTTTTGAAAATCTACGGGGGAGGCCTAGGTCCATCAGAGGACGCACTATAGATGAAACGATGTAATCTGCAAGGCTTGTCAGTTGTGTATGTCGCGACAGAAGGAGGCAAAGATCTTAGAGTGAGAGGCACGTATAAGGTAAACTCGTGGAGGACCTTCTCCTCTCAGATGGAGTAAAAAAGTGCAAAGGTTGGAGGTAATGGCAGAAGAAAGAAGAGGAAGTCAATTAAGATTTTATGTTCCTCCTCTATATTTGCAGCAGTTTATAAAATAAAAGAGACAGCTAGCCCCCATTATTTTAGTACAAAGAGAAAAAATAAGCTTGTAACAACCAGTTTTCGTTTACATAAAGATCATTCGTCTATTCTGAGTAAGGCAATCGCTTTTGCATAAGAATCTTTTAAGCAATTTTTTATTTAGTCGCAAAAAAATCCAAGTTTATGTCAGGGCAAGATTGACCAAAATAACGTATTATGTTATTGCTGATTATATAGGAGGTAAACATGCCTGGGATTAGTATTATGCTGATTTCATAGAACAAATAGAAGATTCTCGAATAAATAAACTATCGAGCTTTTTGACAGGCACAGGAGAAAATTGAAATTAATATTACAATGTATAAAAGACTGTAGTGTGTGTGTGTAGAATGATATAACATGATAAATGCATGTTATATCATTCTAAGGTGCTTAGTAAAGCTTGAAAGAATTAACACATGTTTCTTTGTTAGTTAGTTGTTTAATTTTGGACACGATCGAATCACGCTCGTGTCCTATAAAGATTTGATAAAGGTGAGTTCGTTTCTGAAACGTGTGAAGTGTCTCGTTTAAAATTATTACAGTTTCGCAATGGTCAGGCATTCGCGCGTTTACCGTCGTAGAGATGCTTGCGAAACGGCAAACGCCCGCACCTTGTGTGGCCAGGAAGCGCGTGTCGATACAAATGGTGTAAGTCACGAGCGGAACGAGATAGATTTCTTATTTGTAAATAAATTTATTTTCATCATACTTCATATTAATCTAAAGTATATACATAAAATGTACTTAATATCATTGAGCATTCTTTTTTATGTACCATAGGCCTATGACAAATGTCATGTGGTACCATGAAAAAAAATACAAAAATCAAAAATAAGAATAAAAGATGCAGATAGCTTGTTAGTTAATATATAAAAATACATATTTTTAAACTTAATAAAAGTATGAATTATATTATGATCTCTAGAGAAAACGTCAACCGTTAACAATATTTTTATCTTAAAAAACTGTTACACTCTTACAGATTTGTGCGTTATCTTTTATGATTTCATGACTTGACTCACCTTTCTGTCTAGTCAATACTATTATATTACAAATGCCTGAATTGGACCCGTTCAAGTTAGTCTTAATTAAATCTCCTTGTAGTTGGCCACTATAGGCTGAAAAGAAAAAGTCCTGAAGTCAATTTCAATTTGACAGACAAGTAATTTTTTAACAATGTCAACATTGGTCATCGTTATACATTTCACGTCCATGGTATATTTCAGTTGATGACGAAATCTTTACACTGTTGAAAAATTTTGCACGGTTCCGTATAAAAGAATCATTTTACTTTTTTGCGTAACTCGGATGAGTGTAACTTGAAAAAAAAAAACTCTGCAGTGATTTCGTCCAAACATAGACTAGTGTACAATACACTTATTTAAATAAAAATCAGTTCATGCTGTATTTTCGTACTTATTAAAAAATCTATACATTACATGTAACACAGTTTTAATTTAAAACATATTTTTAAACACGTTTTAAAAAGTATACTTTTCCAGCTATGCAGCATGCTTTGCTTTGTTTTTGTCTTTTCATGTTTTTGAATTAAATATAAAATTAAAATACGAGTTAATAATTCTATTTGAAATTTACAGCAAATCGCTTACAACTTGGACCATCACGTCGGCCTTCTACAAAGATAATTACACACTTATTAACACATGCAACGCACGCCGCTTGTCTTTGTTTCTATAATCGTTACTACGTCCAGTTTAATGTTACTATTATACATAAAATGTTAATATTACACTATTAATTTGAATTAATTGGTTTGAATTGAATAATTCACACTTAGATTTATTAAGTCCTTGGTATACTTAGAAATACGAATTTTTTAAATGGTGTTTTAAATAGTAAAACAAATTCTGTGTTATTTTATGAATGCAATGAATGATCATCATAATCATTTCAGCCATTGGATATCTGTTCCGTAAGACTGGTTTTAAACTGCCTGCATTTAGTGTCTTCTGATGATATTATCAAGATGGTTTCCAGGACAATAAGGTCCTATCAGTTCTGCGGACTATGAAGTCTGGCCACTGCTACTTTAACATATCAATCCGCTGGGCTGTGTCGGTTTCTTTCGTTTGCCTGTGGATCTAATCATCACGAGAAATTCTGAGCATAGTTCAACAAGCTCGTAGCATTGCTGCTGGGAGTGAGAGACCATGTTTAACCGCCTTAAATGTAATGCAATGAATAGCAATAGGGTATGTATTAGGCTAATATAAAAACGTAACCCCGTGAACGAATACTTAAAGCATGCACACAATTTTACCCCTGTCGAATTTTTTTTATTTACATTGTAATGTTTCATTGGTAACAAGCGCCTTTTAGTAAGAGTCTGACACTGCCCACTACCTGGGCCCTCCATTCCCAGGCGTCCTGTGTAGGGTTTTTCCCCCTCTGTCTAGAAATTTTAAACATAAATATATAGGCTCTGACTATGTTAGAGAAAATTTTGTAAAACTATTAAAAAAAAAAACAAGCGCCTTCTGTAGCAATATCCCCACGGCTTGTATGATATCTTCCCCTTTGCTAAGAACAAAAGTAAGATTTAAAATTAAATCGGGTTACAAGAATTGTAAATAAAGAAAGCAAGTACATCATACGAGTACATCAGTACATCCTGCGAAATAAAAACCTATTTAATTAAGAATGTAGACGAGGTAAAAAAGGCGATGAAATGAAATAATTTGTGAGAAAAGAAAGGAGAAAGAGCAAAAAATAAAATATGACAAAAATATTTAAACCCGCATTGTAAAGTCCCTGTTCAAAACAAAGCAAGAGGAACGAGTATTTTAAAAAAAATATTCCTTATAAAGAAGCAAAGAAGTTCAAATGTTTAAATTCTCTATTCAAATTTGGTTGCGTTTACAGTCGCGATAATTTGTAAAAGACTATTAATTAATATATTTAATTGATGTAAATAAAATTAGACATTATCGTATATGTTTACGAATAAATGTTATTTTCAATTAAATAACTATTACGTTATTGTTAAAAACAATTAATATGCATTATAATTTGTACACTGTTACCAAGGCTTAAGAATCTGAAGAATAAGTGATTTTTTACTGTTTCTTTTGCTACACCTATACGGTGCTTATTAACGAACTAAGAAACACTCTTTATCGAGTTGATATCAGAAAGCTGAAGCCAAGACCACTTTAAAGTAACTTAGTCTGGGCACATGTGGTTATATATATATTTTTTATTCACATTATTATTAGTTATAAAGATCAATTATAATGACTATTTTTGGACCTCATGAGAATATAGTCCGAAATGAAGTAACTACCAAATTAAATTCTTCTATAATGCCGTCTATAAACTTAAAGGGACGAGAGTTCCAAACGTGTCCTGATCTAAGAACACTATTATTTAATATCAAATCATTCAAAACTAGAAATATTTGACAATTTTATCAGTTTCTAGTGCTAAAATAATAAATCAAAGCTCGAAAGAGTCTGTACAAAGTCTACAATGTCGATATCGTTACTTATCGACAAATTCCCAATAATTACCGTCTGAAGATTGTTATCGATGTTTAAGTAGGCATTGTAATTATCAGCGATAAGAAATTTTCTATTTCGTTGTTTACGTCAATCTCTCAAAAGTTATTTAATTTGTAGTTTAGTAATTAAATTAAAATGCAATACATAAATATGCGCATTTTTATACTGAGTTTTTACTGCCAGAAGTTTGCATTCTAATAGAGAAAATAAATCAATGTCACATATATAAATGAGATGACTTTATTGAGCAATGGTAGTTTAGCGGTAGAGGACTAAGATTTCGTTGATCGACGGGTTAGATTTCCAGAATATACATATAATATTATATAATTCATACTGTCAAATACGCAATTTCAATGGTCATAATAATTGCTAAAAATGTTTAAATTTCTGCACAATGTTCTAATTTTTTCCCCTAAGAATCTACTACAAAGTATTACGAAATTAATAAAAAAATTATAGAATCGAGGGGAGCTTAATTTTCATTATATAGATTCATTATTTTTACTAGTTTGTAAGCTCTTGCATTTTATTTCTAGTCGCTTGTCGGCTATTAAAATCGATAAGTAAGGAAGTAAAAAAAAAAATAAAACGAAAACGTCACCTTAATAACTTCGTCATCGGAATGACCGTGGGAATACACTGTACGGTCTTGTCAGCTTTTGATATATCTCTCTCTAAATGCCACGACGAGACAGCGATACTATATTTTTTATTATTTTGAGTCGGCTATGCACTCTGTAAATTTAATTATGTATAAATGTATTTATTTTATTTTCTGGTGGTGACCGGCTAGCGCAATGTGAGGACCTCCTTTCTCTAGGTAGACGATTCGATTCTAGATGTAGACTGTTTCCAACTGGTCTTACAGGAAATCTATGAGCGTCCAACGGCAGTTTTCAGTTCGAAGGTTTTCTAGTTTAAGGTTGCGTCTAAGTACCTTGCGTCTTTGTTTGCCTTTAAACAATAGTGCGTAGGCATTATGGTATTTGTGTTTGAGGATGCAGTTATCAATATATTTCTCAGATATAGGTGTAGGATTCTAATTTCAAAGTAAATGATAAGTATTAAGTTACATAAACATTTTTGAATAACATCATAACTAACATTTATTTTAAAATCTTTGCTCTTTATGTATTTTTTCAATGTTCAATATCTTCAACCTTTCAGGCTATTTAAACTTGTTGACGTTAATCTACTCGCGTCAAAAGTGGACTATGAAAGACAGTAATTTCATTGTAGTAATTTGTAATCCAACATTTGTACAGATTCACTTTTGTTCAAAAAATTATTTAGTTTGATTAATTTTAAATGATCCTCATTATCATGACAGCCAATAGCAGCCGATTACAAGGCATAGACCTTTCTTGAAATTCGCCACGATGACTGAAAAGGCGCTGCCTGTATCTAGCGACTTCCGGGAACTTGATTATGTTGTTGGTCAACCTAGTGGGGGCCTATGAACTCTTCGGCCCCAACAGCAGTGATATACTCCGACCACTGCCACTTCAGATGGGCAATTCTTCGAGCTACGTGACCTCATATTCAAAATAGTCACTTACAGAAAGTTCGATTTTCAATTTCTTTGAATCACGTGGTTAAGGATGTTATAACGAATCGTGTATGCATAACGTTAATGTTTAATAAACATCTGATATAATGATAACACGTGAGATATTTTCAATAACAAAAGAGTGTTCGTGTAACGGAAGAGATGAATAACTTTTTTACATACAATAACTGGGTTGTATAAAGTACGGTGTACACGTCGTCATGTTACGGATAATATTTTAAATACACCTGCTGCCATATGACGATGTTAGGGTATGTCTGCGCTTTCAATATGGTTTAACGAAGTTGGCAGATGTTCTGTGAAACTTTTTTCTTTAACTTCACATAATTGGTGGCATCACAGTTCGTGCGGTTGTTTATTTTTTAATTTGGAAAGCTTTAGAAAAATCATAAGAAATTTTCCGAGGGACTTTGTTACTGTAAAAACGCTAACCTTCAACAGTCTACTATCTCAAACGAGCAAAACCTGTAAATACAAATCAGCATTTGTAAATGACATTAAAAGTTACTGGCACCCGAGTATTTTTTTGTAATCGTTTGTGCTAATTTCACAGATAACATATTATCTTAAAAATGTATTATGTTTTATCTGTAACAATACAGACAGGGGCATCCCTGGCAATTTCATATTTTCACGATACCTATTTATATAACACATTAACTAAAAATGCTATTATTATTTATTATTGTATTTATTATGACATCCAGACATTAATTCATATGAAGGATTTTACAGGGTACATAATGAAGGTGACATCGACATTATGTCTTGAATAAAAACATGGAATATTCTTGGAAATATGTCTTCGCAATAAAATCATATTTCATTTATGAAATATTTATCTTAGTGTATTTTATATTACGTATAACTCGTAGAGAAGTTATCTAAATATTGTGCGATGAACGTGAAATCAAAAGTAATAAAAAACACACATTCACGTAGTGCTGTCGGAGATTTTTACCATGCCGAGGAAACCAGAGCATGAGTGCGGCAATTTAAGACTGTTTAAATTAATCAATTTATTTATAAATAATTAGCGAAAAGCAACAGTAATCTAGCAGTAAAGGCTTGCGATCATAGATCACGGGTTCGATTCTCGGGATACAATCTTACATAATTCACACATTGTACATTAATTATTGCCACTGCTCATAAACAAGTTTCTAGAGAATTGTCAGCAGCGTCGACTGCGTACCTTAATACCGCACTGTCATATCCAACTCGCTTGCCAAGCGTGGCGATTATGGTGTATTTCTCCATAGATATCTTTAGGCGAGGCCTGTGCCGTGTCATGGGCATCTAGAGGCTGAAACGACGAATTAGTCAAAAACAATCTTCAATAACTTAATAAAAACAACATTAATAATAATCAAAACAAACTGAAGGGAGTGAATAACTAGGAACGACTTTTTTCTTCTCGACTTTGGATTCTTTTTAATTTTTTTCTCGCTGTACTGCGATTGTGATTGCTTCTTATACGGCTACCTAGGAAATGATTTTCAGCGATTATATAATTTTTGCAATAGGAATTTAAGTGTGTTTTAGGTTCTGGAGTGAAGACTAAGAAGCGGATAGCTCATGGTAGGAAAATCGTCCACCCATAAGGCGGACAGACGATCTAGTCAAGGTTCGTCAGATGACACTGGATGCATTTAACCATTCCTTATTCAAATTAATGGAGGAGGCGTATCTTCAATTGTAGACGACATACGTCTGAAATTATGATGTGTTTATTGTTAATTTCTTTTGTATGTAAGCGATGTAAAATAAACTGGGAAGCAAGAGAGAAATAATGCGTATTTTTAATAAATCAATAAATAAAAGATGAATTATTTTACGTCCGAAATGTAAAGAAATTTTCTGAATAAAAAAGTAGAGCTCAATTAAATAATAATATGTGATATAAAAGTGACGTATGAAACACCACATGGGTCAACTTTGGATTAACATAGTTACATTAATCCCCTGACATACATTTAAGACCCCGCAAGGATTACCCGGCCCGGATATAAAACCGAGAGCCGTGTACGGTTTATATTTTGAGGTTATCGTATCGGGTGTATGTTAATATTTCATCTCGAAACAGGTCGCCATTTGGTGAAGGCGATAAATTTTCCAGTGCGGACCCTCTCTAATGGGTAATAATAATTTTTATAACGACAAGAGGGTTAAGCATGTAGGTATATGGCCGCACGATATAAGACAAAGAATTTTAATTCGAAACTTCTAGAATTTATTTACTAGAATTCCGCATACATCACTTTGAGGGTTATTTGAAAATTCACTGTCGCTCAACGATCTTTGGAGAAGGCTCGGAACCAAATGAGGATATCCTTAGACGAACAAAAGTAACTACATAACGCAACGGTTTTGCAAGTTGAAGTGACAATGGGCAAGTAGCATAGCGTGTAAAATATATGGTTTTTGAAGTCTGTTTTGAAACTGAGACTACAGTTTAGAAAGCGCAGCAGGGTACGTCCACCTACAGGATGGATATACAACCTTGTTATGGTTCTTGGAAGATGCTAGATTTAAGCCGCTTCGAACCGGTTCTTTAAGAAATCTATGGGTACGACTATGTACAATGATAAATTGAGATTTTCATGAATTGTCATTTTTCGTACTGGCCCTTTATTTCAATGTATGTTGGTACTATGTAATTTGAAAACAGATGTGATTGATAAAAATTTCACTAACAATTCTCATGTATTTTTAGCTGTTAAATCCCTTAGCGGTATAGTGTCAAATATATTCTTACATGTGATTTATTAAATTGGTCACCATTCATACACACACACATGACACTCCTGAGCCTAGGCTAGCGAAAAACATAGCGGCCTTAGAGAAGACACTGACCATTCATCATCATCATATCAACCGATAGATATCCACTGGAAGGCGTATGCCTCCCTCAATGACCGTCATCAGAAACGGTCTTGCGCTTTCCTTGTTCAGCGACTTCCCACGATCTTAACTATATCCTCATTCTACCCAGTGGAGGGCTTCCTCAAGCCGTGTCTAAAACGCAGCACTAGTTCACGCTATTTTGGTAATTAACGTTTTAATATAATAAATAAATCATGTTTTATTTAATATTATTGGTACGAACATAAATTAATTAATAAAACTGGCCTCACGAATATTTGTTTTCATAAAAGTTTTGAATTAATACGGGGGCGTGTTTACCTATACCTTCGTTACATAGCAAGCGCGTAATAATTATTTATTAATTTCTAAAATGTTTACCCAATAACCCCCTTGAGCCTTCTCTCTATTCTCCGAACCGAGTTTTTAGTTAGAAAAATTGAATATACCATCATTATGAAAATACTTTTATGTACAGTAATCTTAATGAGCTAGGTAGAATGAAAGAGAGTGCGTCCTCAAATTCTTTAAGAAAGTTGCACAATACGCAATAGACAGGAACAAAACATAGGTGTATAAAACATTATAAAGTTATTAAAATAGATTCATTGATATTAAAAAAAAAACAATTACAAAATAGATCCGTGATCAAATTGATTTACACGAGAAAATTATTAAACCAATTAAAACTGTGATACTGTAATAGAAATGGATAACTGAAGTGTTTGAGGATGTACGAAAGGAATAGAATGATTGAGAAAGGCAGATGGAATTGTAGAATGGTAGAAGGAGGAAAAAAGATATTGTGTATGGAATGAATTATGGAAGACAAGAACGAAAATAAAAATTCTAGTGAAAAAAAATATTAAGAAATACAAAACCTTTTTCCCAATTAAATAGGGGGTGGAAGGAGAGACCCACAATAGCGGGGACCATTAAAAAAAAGATAAAAAAATGAGCTAGGTAGTAACGAAGGTGATCCATTTAGCCCGGGTTCATCAAAATAGTGCTAAGGCATCCTCTGACTGTCGTAAGAGGCGGCTAATAGGGCGAGAGCCTTCATCGTTTACTCAGAACGAAACCGAGAATAGCAGCAATGCCAAGTGGTCTCATCTTGTTGCGGCTCGACGAGTATCCTGGCGGAGGCTTAACTTCCCTCCGGGATGTATCTTAGCATAGTACTGAAGAGCACCTGCGAGTTACCAAAACGTTAGGCTGGTTCTCTCCAAAGGTACTCAGGTTACCCAACAAGAAGAATTTAGAGTAGGAATCCCGCCAGAAACCAGGGTATCTTGTATCCATCTAGAAGATTTTCTACTCTTAACCAAAAAAAAGGAGTAATGAAGGTCACCGACGTAGCTCGAAGAATCACTTGACTCATTGGCAGTGGTCGAAGTGCATCACTCGTGCAAACTACGGTCGTTGAAGCAGAAATGTTCTCGGGTGGCAACTGCGACGACCAACCTAGTAGACGATGCGTGGACAGGCCCTCCACTAGGTGAACCGAAGAAGAAGCCGCTGGTTGCGGGTGGCGCAAGATCAGTCTTCGTATTCAGCGATTTTTGGGGAGGTCTACGCTTCCAGCTGGCATCTAACAGCTGATATGATGATAATAAATCTTATTTACAATAAACTTAGTATTGTGAAATAACTGTCTATAGCATTTACTCGTCTAATAACCGTCATTCCATAACATAGTGGCAAATCCCCAGTCTAGACGTTTTTGTAGACGAAAGAGAATTTCAAGTTATTTTTGTAAGTTAGTTGGAATTACCAGTGTCTATATATGTATATATATTATATAATATATTATTATAACCTATTTAAAACAGTTCAATAACAAATAGATATAACACAAGAAAATTAATTCAATATGTAAAATAAGTAAAAATGTTTGAACAATGTGTGCATAATTAATATAATGGATGTAAGTATATATATTATAATTTAATTATTAATAAAACGTATATATATATATATATATATATATATATATATATAATTTGGCACATCAATATGAATTTCACGCGTTTGATAGTTCACGTTCTGCAACTTTATATTGAACTTCGGTCACAAAATAATTTATTTATGTTATATTTAATCAATAAATAAGGTTAATCCATTAATGCACTTTTTTCTACTGGAACGTGAATGGTTAATAACTTTTGATTGTACAAAGTCTGCCGATACAGATAGTAAGTAATAAAAATCTTTACTCACATTTTCGACACTACGCACTTCCGTGGCACGCCTTATCTGAGGAGAGTCATTAAAATGCCGCTGGCTCGATGCACTTTCGTCACAATTTTGGAATAGCTTAAAATGTATTCGTCGCTCTTAACAGCATTTAAAATAAATGGGAATTGTCTCTACTACGAAATATTATCATTGCCTTCTCCAAAGAAACTTAAGTGAAGTTTTTAATATAATAGTATATTTAGATTATGTTTGGTTATGAATGTCGATAATTTCTAGTCATGAATATAAGATTTTGGTGATTGGCACGGGGCCAGTTTGCTTATTCAGTGCATTAGTTGTACGTAATGATAAAATCTCTATTGGCTTTGAGAAATTATATGATTCTCTATTGTGTTAACATATTATAGAATGCGGTTTTTCGTTTGACATTTAAATTTGCAATGATGTACATCTTTGCCAACTTTTTTATATTAATTATGCTTTAGAGCTCCCTCGGCGATCTCTGCTCGGCCCACCAATGTGGCTTAACAAACACTCTGTGAAGTAACTGGACATAAAAACCTTGGAGAGAAACCTCCGCTTTACGCGTTTAGAATTCCTATTCGAACGTACCTAACGACAGTCGAATAACGGCTCAATCAATTGCTATTTTTGGATTATAATTACTTAGAATCTTAACATGGAGACCACTTCTGTCTACGCTATTTATTAGACATTCATTTATGTTGATATTGATATACGATATTTTACATTAACCATTTGCATGTTTTATGAGAAGTATGACCGGGCTGTCCATAGAAACCAGCATCAGATTGGTCTCTACTATAAAGGCACCTCAAATTAAAGCTACGGAGATTTTAAATACGCCCTTTAAAAACATCCTTAATACATAATTAGAGTAATAAATTCACAAGTTTTATTATTACTTTAAAATTCTTTACACTAAAATATTTTTTTTGGGATCTTTTTTCATTTCACAAATATCAAACATCAATTCACAAATATTGGACAGAAACATAGCACAGAAGTTACCCACTTAAATTAATACGCATCGGTTTAACACTTCGTAATTTTACCAAAAAGGTTCTAATGTCGATTAATATTACAATATGCTAAATCCATATAATAGCCAATAAAGCGTTCAATTAATAAAATTAATGAAAGCATTTTGAATTTTTTCACTTCATATTTCTATTTACTTCATAACATATCGTTTGTTTTGTAATTTTGTTTTAAATTAATATCCATTATGTGTAATAAAGCTTTATTCACACCAATTAATAAACTCTGTCATATTGAAAATTACGAATTCTCAAATAAAAAATAAAGATTAAAAAATATTTGAATATCTATTTAAAAATGTAAGGCTAAATTTTAAGTTTCGTAAAAAGATTTCATTCCAATGTCATGTTAGAAGGCCGAACACATTTACGAATAGAGAAAAGAAAAGTAAATAGCAGTTTCAAAGGAAAATCGTTTTGAAATTTCGCTTTTACGATGTTGTGAACATGCATGGTGTAAAAACTTTAAAAGTATCAAAGAATAGCATATTTTCTGTCAATTATAATTATATAGTGAAAAGAATTTTAAAAATTCAAATAACTACATTTTAAAATTAATTACTGTTTGCTATCTGTCCCTTTAGACTTTGTACAACCAGAAGTTACTTACCTATAGTATTAAATTAGAAAATAAATAAAGTAACTTATTTCAGAGTCGCTTTATACAGGCTGATTATAAATAGGTGTATAAGCTTGAAGGTTTTTGCTTAAAACTTAGCTATATATTTTCCCCTAATAAATAATAGAAATGTTGAAGTTCATCTAAATTATTTGTGTTATTATGATTTGAAAAATATAGTTCTTGTTAAAACATTTATAAAACACAAAATATTCATATTTTTTCTCTCATATTCCCACAGGCATGCGGGCTCATGTTATTCAAGTATATCTTTGATATATAGCCACGTTGCTAATATTGGATGACCTGTTTTATATGCAACGTAAGTAGGTCGAACAAACCTGAGTACCGGACCGTCAATATACATAACGATTCGTATGGTAAATAAGAGCTCTGAAGACAATTGCTTCCAGAAAATCTTTCTCACACTCAAGACAAACAAGTTTACTATCCATATATTGTTAAGATACTATAATACAGGCATCCAATCATATATTATGTACACTTTTAACTTCAACGTAACGTCCAGTTTTCTATCGTATACTACAATGTTGCTAATTGTTCAACTCCTGAGAATTTGCGAAAATTGCATTCTTGCATTTAAACTTTTCATTTTAATTTGTTTTATTTCCGAACACGATCTTAAATTACGGTTGCGAGTATTAAATGCAAATCTTAATTATGCAAATACAAATTACTGGACCCCTTACTGAAAATCAGCGCTGTAAAACGGGTTTATCTATAATACACTACATAGCTGAGGAAGGGTCCCCATTGTTGGTACTCTTATGATAGTTTTTATTTAACATACAATTATTTCGAGTTACAATGAAGATATGAGAAACTCCTAAATAATTAAAAAAATGTATATTTATAAGGTCTTCATTGGCGTAAACTGAGAGGTCATTAAGTCGCTTCTTAATTAATGTTGCAATCGTAATCTTTAATCATAAAAAACTATGTCATGTGACTTTCACAGAATAATGTACTGTGAAATATTTATTATGACGATACACAGTCGATACATATAAATAATGACAATCTGGTATATTTGCAAAAAAGATATATATATATTTAAGTGAAATAGTGATGTACTAGACATAAATATAACCTTGTTATACGTTCTCTAGGCTTCATCGAATGTGTAACTCTTTTGTATGCAAATATGTACGGTATTACATTATTTCCCTCTGTCTTCTTCTTATTTTCCGTCGATGGACGCCCACTGTAAGGCATAAGCCTTTACATAAGATCGTCACGATGACCAATCCTGCTCTCTCTTTAGGAATGGACTTTTCGCGATCTTATTTGTGTCATCGGTCTCCTGTGTAGAGGGACTATCCACGCCGCGTCTATCGGTTTGTGGCCACCACTCGAAAACCTTTCGACCCCAAAGGCAATCGGTTACACGAGCAATGTGTCTCGTCCACTGCCATTTTAGACGGGCAATTCTTCGAGTTACGTAGGTGATCTAGGTTCTCCTGCGGATTTTTTTATTCCTGATTTGATTTACTTCTATCTAAAGTTTCTAAATAACAAGTTTATCGCACAATAATTTGTAAAAAAATTCTTTTACAATGTAAAGCTTAGGAATGAAATATACAAATACTGTATTAATCTAGTTGTTGATTGTTCTCAGATCATGGCTCGGTTTAAACTTTCGTATATTTAATTTGCAGGATCCCTCATAAGAGATTTCAATATGATTCTAGTTTGAATTAAATTGACCACTTCGGGTATTTTTAACGTATTCAGCTTGCCATTGTTAATGATCCTGTGTGAATAATTTATCATATTATATCTTAATCGCATCATACCTCTTCTGATATGTTGTATATTTTTAGGTATTTTTTTAGCCAAGCATGTACGTGTATCATCGTAAACTTCGACATCGCTTAACATCAGAAGTGACATAGGTCAAATGTTTAGCCTTTGAATAATAAAAAATAAAATAAAATCATCATCATTAACACATGTTGTAAAAACTATATAGCCTATTATGAGAGCGACCTATATGAGTCTAAACATCGAATATATTTTAAGCAGTAAAACATAACATCAATCTAATTCAAACAAATTTGAATCTTATCGCACGACCGCCGTTAGTTCTAAAACAATATTGTTCAATGCAAAACTACAGAACAATGATTAAAGTTCAAAATCGCTCGTCGGTTCGTGTCTACATTACACGTGGTAGTGGCATGTCATTGAAGCGGCGTTTTCAGTTCCACGAGGTAGAAAGATAAACATTATTTTAATTAAAAGAAACATGTATAAAAACGTGTATAAAAGAAAGTATATCACGCTTTCTTTGAGTGACGATGAATGTCATACGCATTTAGTTATAACGTTGTAAACTTAGAGGTTGACTGCGACATTAGGTCATAGGCTACGAGTTCGAATCCCTACTATTGGAATTCTATAGGTTGACATATAAAGGTAAAAAATTAAAAGGGGTAAATGCATAGCTCATGTATCAGCTCATCATAGCTAGCTCATGTATAAACAAAAAGCTTTAATGCTTTACACCTATTTTCATTCATTCTGTATTTAATAATCATTCTGAAATATAATACATTAATTTGTTTTTTCCATAGGAATGCGACAGTAGACTTGACTGATCCTTTACAAGCCTTAGGGCTTGCATAAAGATATCTATGGGATGATGCACTTATTATCGACAAGCTTGGCAGGCGCGTTGGTGATCGCAGTGGGGTATTAGAGTACGCAGAAGACGCTGTTGCCCATCATCTGGAGCTTGCTTGGTAATGTCCTTGAAAGCCTACTATAAATATTTCTAACCGCCTATTGTGTAAAATTTATAAAAGTGCATTTTTTTTACTAAGTCGCATTTCACTTTATATAATTAAACTTCAAAATGTTTCATTATTACTTCTTTAGATTCACTTATTTAAATGGACAGAAAAGTAATTAAAATGACGACAAAACGTTTTATTTTTCTTTTTAAAAACTTCATTTACATTATGGTACTAACCTGCTAAATACATAACACAGTCAAAGAGATTTTACTTAGACTTTTATAAGTTAAAACACGAATTTCCTCTCGATTTTTATATATAATATAATATAAACAAAGTAGCCGTACAAATAAAAATTACGCTCTTGTCTATCACACATGTATGATGCAAAAGCATATAATATAATCATAATTGGATAAACATGATATAATTTCGATTATTTATGTTACGTAAATATTACGTGGGTTCCATTGAATTAATAAGGCAAAGCAATTTATTGCTCAAGCGATTACACTGAGATTATTCCAATAATGCTACGATAAACAAAGTCTTATGTGAATAAGGTAACTTATTGCTTGATTCATATTTAAAAGGGCGACCAACGTAAAGTATTATCAAAACATATCTACGCATGCGACGCGCTTATTTGGTAAATTAATGTATTTTGAGAAACCAGAACTGTTATCAGGCACCTTTAAGTCGAAATGCTAAACACGTTTTGAGTGACAGTTTCAGCAAAATGCTCACTCGTGGGTCCATAGGTCATTATGGAGTGTTTGCCGAAGCGACCTAACACGTTGACGATCCCACAATTCTATAACATAGTGAGTCGCCTTATGAAGGTCCCCTCGATCTTTGTTGCCTATACCAGAGGTTGACAATAAGCGCCATCTGCGCACTGCCTACATGAAACTTTGGAAAAAAGGAAATGTTAATCTTGCAAATGCATAACAATATTTTTATAAACATAAAAAAATAGCCACGTAAATAAGATAAGCAATAGAAATAAAAACGAACTTTTTATACATTTTCTAAGCAGGGTATTGTTTTACAATACACCCGTGTAATATTACTGAATTCCCGTAAAGTTTATTAACCGTGAATTTGTAAAAAAATCCTAAAAGATTGGCAATGAATTGCTTCACTATTATATTAAGGGTGCGGTACAAGTTATCACAAAAAAAAAACTGTTTTAGTTTTTTGTAGAATCTTTAGATAAGGGTGCGAAACCTTCGTAGATTTAAGTTAAACGATGCTATTATGAGAGAGCTTAATCTATAACAATAATATTTTCTTTTAATATGTATTATATATGAATAAATGAATTGAATTTCTCTTTTTAAAGGACCCTGCTCACCTTGATATTACGAGAGACACGCTATAAATTTAGTCTATATTTAATCTTTTTTGGTACAATACATCTATACGGTCATAACTACAGATGATATCTAACGCAAATGATTTTTTCTTATATTGTATTCACAATTTTCCATAATGTGAAATGTGTTTAGTGGAACAAAATCTTCTACTGATTAGAATTTATTTATTTTTGTCTGTAATGAAGTAAATGAATATACTATAAATAGGACGTAAAATTTTGTTTACGGAATTGTATTACCAAAACGGTTGTTTTGAAAATCTACGGGGGAGGCCTAGGTCCATCAGAGGACGCACTATAGATGAAACGATGTAATCTGCAAGGCTTGTCAGTTGTGTATGTCGCGACAGAAGGAGGCAAAGATCTTAGAGTGAGAGGCACGTATAAGGTAAACTCGTGGAGGACCTTCTCCTCTCAGATGGAGTAAAAAAGTGCAAAGGTTGGAGGTAATGGCAGAAGAAAGAAGAGGAAGTCAATTAAGATTTTATGTTCCTCCTCTATATTTGCAGCAGTTTATAAAATAAAAGAGACAGCTAGCCCCCATTATTTTAGTACAAAGAGAAAAAATAAGCTTGTAACAACCAGTTTTCGTTTACATAAAGATCATTCGTCTATTCTGAGTAAGGCAATCGCTTTTGCATAAGAATCTTTTAAGCAATTTTTTATTTAGTCGCAAAAAAATCCAAGTTTATGTCAGGGCAAGATTGACCAAAATAACGTATTATGTTATTGCTGATTATATAGGAGGTAAACATGCCTGGGATTAGTATTATGCTGATTTCATAGAACAAATAGAAGATTCTCGAATAAATAAACTATCGAGCTTTTTGACAGGCACAGGAGAAAATTGAAATTAATATTACAATGTATAAAAGACTGTAGTGTGTGTGTGTAGAATGATATAACATGATAAATGCATGTTATATCATTCTAAGGTGCTTAGTAAAGCTTGAAAGAATTAACACATGTTTCTTTGTTAGTTAGTTGTTTAATTTTGGACACGATCGAATCACGCTCGTGTCCTATAAAGATTTGATAAAGGTGAGTTCGTTTCTGAAACGTGTGAAGTGTCTCGTTTAAAATTATTACAGTTTCGCAATGGTCAGGCATTCGCGCGTTTACCGTCGTAGAGATGCTTGCGAAACGGCAAACGCCCGCACCTTGTGTGGCCAGGAAGCGCGTGTCGATACAAATGGTGTAAGTCACGAGCGGAACGAGATAGATTTCTTATTTGTAAATAAATTTATTTTCATCATACTTCATATTAATCTAAAGTATATACATAAAATGTACTTAATATCATTGAGCATTCTTTTTTATGTACCATAGGCCTATGACAAATGTCATGTGGTACCATGAAAAAAAATACAAAAATCAAAAATAAGAATAAAAGATGCAGATAGCTTGTTAGTTAATATATAAAAATACATATTTTTAAACTTAATAAAAGTATGAATTATATTATGATCTCTAGAGAAAACGTCAACCGTTAACAATATTTTTATCTTAAAAAACTGTTACACTCTTACAGATTTGTGCGTTATCTTTTATGATTTCATGACTTGACTCACCTTTCTGTCTAGTCAATACTATTATATTACAAATGCCTGAATTGGACCCGTTCAAGTTAGTCTTAATTAAATCTCCTTGTAGTTGGCCACTATAGGCTGAAAAGAAAAAGTCCTGAAGTCAATTTCAATTTGACAGACAAGTAATTTTTTAACAATGTCAACATTGGTCATCGTTATACATTTCACGTCCATGGTATATTTCAGTTGATGACGAAATCTTTACACTGTTGAAAAATTTTGCACGGTTCCGTATAAAAGAATCATTTTACTTTTTTGCGTAACTCGGATGAGTGTAACTTGAAAAAAAAAAACTCTGCAGTGATTTCGTCCAAACATAGACTAGTGTACAATACACTTATTTAAATAAAAATCAGTTCATGCTGTATTTTCGTACTTATTAAAAAATCTATACATTACATGTAACACAGTTTTAATTTAAAACATATTTTTAAACACGTTTTAAAAAGTATACTTTTCCAGCTATGCAGCATGCTTTGCTTTGTTTTTGTCTTTTCATGTTTTTGAATTAAATATAAAATTAAAATACGAGTTAATAATTCTATTTGAAATTTACAGCAAATCGCTTACAACTTGGACCATCACGTCGGCCTTCTACAAAGATAATTACACACTTATTAACACATGCAACGCACGCCGCTTGTCTTTGTTTCTATAATCGTTACTACGTCCAGTTTAATGTTACTATTATACATAAAATGTTAATATTACACTATTAATTTGAATTAATTGGTTTGAATTGAATAATTCACACTTAGATTTATTAAGTCCTTGGTATACTTAGAAATACGAATTTTTTAAATGGTGTTTTAAATAGTAAAACAAATTCTGTGTTATTTTATGAATGCAATGAATGATCATCATAATCATTTCAGCCATTGGATATCTGTTCCGTAAGACTGGTTTTAAACTGCCTGCATTTAGTGTCTTCTGATGATATTATCAAGATGGTTTCCAGGACAATAAGGTCCTATCAGTTCTGCGGACTATGAAGTCTGGCCACTGCTACTTTAACATATCAATCCGCTGGGCTGTGTCGGTTTCTTTCGTTTGCCTGTGGATCTAATCATCACGAGAAATTCTGAGCATAGTTCAACAAGCTCGTAGCATTGCTGCTGGGAGTGAGAGACCATGTTTAACCGCCTTAAATGTAATGCAATGAATAGCAATAGGGTATGTATTAGGCTAATATAAAAACGTAACCCCGTGAACGAATACTTAAAGCATGCACACAATTTTACCCCTGTCGAATTTTTTTTATTTACATTGTAATGTTTCATTGGTAACAAGCGCCTTTTAGTAAGAGTCTGACACTGCCCACTACCTGGGCCCTCCATTCCCAGGCGTCCTGTGTAGGGTTTTTCCCCCTCTGTCTAGAAATTTTAAACATAAATATATAGGCTCTGACTATGTTAGAGAAAATTTTGTAAAACTATTAAAAAAAAAAACAAGCGCCTTCTGTAGCAATATCCCCACGGCTTGTATGATATCTTCCCCTTTGCTAAGAACAAAAGTAAGATTTAAAATTAAATCGGGTTACAAGAATTGTAAATAAAGAAAGCAAGTACATCATACGAGTACATCAGTACATCCTGCGAAATAAAAACCTATTTAATTAAGAATGTAGACGAGGTAAAAAAGGCGATGAAATGAAATAATTTGTGAGAAAAGAAAGGAGAAAGAGCAAAAAATAAAATATGACAAAAATATTTAAACCCGCATTGTAAAGTCCCTGTTCAAAACAAAGCAAGAGGAACGAGTATTTTAAAAAAAATATTCCTTATAAAGAAGCAAAGAAGTTCAAATGTTTAAATTCTCTATTCAAATTTGGTTGCGTTTACAGTCGCGATAATTTGTAAAAGACTATTAATTAATATATTTAATTGATGTAAATAAAATTAGACATTATCGTATATGTTTACGAATAAATGTTATTTTCAATTAAATAACTATTACGTTATTGTTAAAAACAATTAATATGCATTATAATTTGTACACTGTTACCAAGGCTTAAGAATCTGAAGAATAAGTGATTTTTTACTGTTTCTTTTGCTACACCTATACGGTGCTTATTAACGAACTAAGAAACACTCTTTATCGAGTTGATATCAGAAAGCTGAAGCCAAGACCACTTTAAAGTAACTTAGTCTGGGCACATGTGGTTATATATATATTTTTTATTCACATTATTATTAGTTATAAAGATCAATTATAATGACTATTTTTGGACCTCATGAGAATATAGTCCGAAATGAAGTAACTACCAAATTAAATTCTTCTATAATGCCGTCTATAAACTTAAAGGGACGAGAGTTCCAAACGTGTCCTGATCTAAGAACACTATTATTTAATATCAAATCATTCAAAACTAGAAATATTTGACAATTTTATCAGTTTCTAGTGCTAAAATAATAAATCAAAGCTCGAAAGAGTCTGTACAAAGTCTACAATGTCGATATCGTTACTTATCGACAAATTCCCAATAATTACCGTCTGAAGATTGTTATCGATGTTTAAGTAGGCATTGTAATTATCAGCGATAAGAAATTTTCTATTTCGTTGTTTACGTCAATCTCTCAAAAGTTATTTAATTTGTAGTTTAGTAATTAAATTAAAATGCAATACATAAATATGCGCATTTTTATACTGAGTTTTTACTGCCAGAAGTTTGCATTCTAATAGAGAAAATAAATCAATGTCACATATATAAATGAGATGACTTTATTGAGCAATGGTAGTTTAGCGGTAGAGGACTAAGATTTCGTTGATCGACGGGTTAGATTTCCAGAATATACATATAATATTATATAATTCATACTGTCAAATACGCAATTTCAATGGTCATAATAATTGCTAAAAATGTTTAAATTTCTGCACAATGTTCTAATTTTTTCCCCTAAGAATCTACTACAAAGTATTACGAAATTAATAAAAAAATTATAGAATCGAGGGGAGCTTAATTTTCATTATATAGATTCATTATTTTTACTAGTTTGTAAGCTCTTGCATTTTATTTCTAGTCGCTTGTCGGCTATTAAAATCGATAAGTAAGGAAGTAAAAAAAAAAATAAAACGAAAACGTCACCTTAATAACTTCGTCATCGGAATGACCGTGGGAATACACTGTACGGTCTTGTCAGCTTTTGATATATCTCTCTCTAAATGCCACGACGAGACAGCGATACTATATTTTTTATTATTTTGAGTCGGCTATGCACTCTGTAAATTTAATTATGTATAAATGTATTTATTTTATTTTCTGGTGGTGACCGGCTAGCGCAATGTGAGGACCTCCTTTCTCTAGGTAGACGATTCGATTCTAGATGTAGACTGTTTCCAACTGGTCTTACAGGAAATCTATGAGCGTCCAACGGCAGTTTTCAGTTCGAAGGTTTTCTAGTTTAAGGTTGCGTCTAAGTACCTTGCGTCTTTGTTTGCCTTTAAACAATAGTGCGTAGGCATTATGGTATTTGTGTTTGAGGATGCAGTTATCAATATATTTCTCAGATATAGGTGTAGGATTCTAATTTCAAAGTAAATGATAAGTATTAAGTTACATAAACATTTTTGAATAACATCATAACTAACATTTATTTTAAAATCTTTGCTCTTTATGTATTTTTTCAATGTTCAATATCTTCAACCTTTCAGGCTATTTAAACTTGTTGACGTTAATCTACTCGCGTCAAAAGTGGACTATGAAAGACAGTAATTTCATTGTAGTAATTTGTAATCCAACATTTGTACAGATTCACTTTTGTTCAAAAAATTATTTAGTTTGATTAATTTTAAATGATCCTCATTATCATGACAGCCAATAGCAGCCGATTACAAGGCATAGACCTTTCTTGAAATTCGCCACGATGACTGAAAAGGCGCTGCCTGTATCTAGCGACTTCCGGGAACTTGATTATGTTGTTGGTCAACCTAGTGGGGGCCTATGAACTCTTCGGCCCCAACAGCAGTGATATACTCCGACCACTGCCACTTCAGATGGGCAATTCTTCGAGCTACGTGACCTCATATTCAAAATAGTCACTTACAGAAAGTTCGATTTTCAATTTCTTTGAATCACGTGGTTAAGGATGTTATAACGAATCGTGTATGCATAACGTTAATGTTTAATAAACATCTGATATAATGATAACACGTGAGATATTTTCAATAACAAAAGAGTGTTCGTGTAACGGAAGAGATGAATAACTTTTTTACATACAATAACTGGGTTGTATAAAGTACGGTGTACACGTCGTCATGTTACGGATAATATTTTAAATACACCTGCTGCCATATGACGATGTTAGGGTATGTCTGCGCTTTCAATATGGTTTAACGAAGTTGGCAGATGTTCTGTGAAACTTTTTTCTTTAACTTCACATAATTGGTGGCATCACAGTTCGTGCGGTTGTTTATTTTTTAATTTGGAAAGCTTTAGAAAAATCATAAGAAATTTTCCGAGGGACTTTGTTACTGTAAAAACGCTAACCTTCAACAGTCTACTATCTCAAACGAGCAAAACCTGTAAATACAAATCAGCATTTGTAAATGACATTAAAAGTTACTGGCACCCGAGTATTTTTTTGTAATCGTTTGTGCTAATTTCACAGATAACATATTATCTTAAAAATGTATTATGTTTTATCTGTAACAATACAGACAGGGGCATCCCTGGCAATTTCATATTTTCACGATACCTATTTATATAACACATTAACTAAAAATGCTATTATTATTTATTATTGTATTTATTATGACATCCAGACATTAATTCATATGAAGGATTTTACAGGGTACATAATGAAGGTGACATCGACATTATGTCTTGAATAAAAACATGGAATATTCTTGGAAATATGTCTTCGCAATAAAATCATATTTCATTTATGAAATATTTATCTTAGTGTATTTTATATTACGTATAACTCGTAGAGAAGTTATCTAAATATTGTGCGATGAACGTGAAATCAAAAGTAATAAAAAACACACATTCACGTAGTGCTGTCGGAGATTTTTACCATGCCGAGGAAACCAGAGCATGAGTGCGGCAATTTAAGACTGTTTAAATTAATCAATTTATTTATAAATAATTAGCGAAAAGCAACAGTAATCTAGCAGTAAAGGCTTGCGATCATAGATCACGGGTTCGATTCTCGGGATACAATCTTACATAATTCACACATTGTACATTAATTATTGCCACTGCTCATAAACAAGTTTCTAGAGAATTGTCAGCAGCGTCGACTGCGTACCTTAATACCGCACTGTCATATCCAACTCGCTTGCCAAGCGTGGCGATTATGGTGTATTTCTCCATAGATATCTTTAGGCGAGGCCTGTGCCGTGTCATGGGCATCTAGAGGCTGAAACGACGAATTAGTCAAAAACAATCTTCAATAACTTAATAAAAACAACATTAATAATAATCAAAACAAACTGAAGGGAGTGAATAACTAGGAACGACTTTTTTCTTCTCGACTTTGGATTCTTTTTAATTTTTTTCTCGCTGTACTGCGATTGTGATTGCTTCTTATACGGCTACCTAGGAAATGATTTTCAGCGATTATATAATTTTTGCAATAGGAATTTAAGTGTGTTTTAGGTTCTGGAGTGAAGACTAAGAAGCGGATAGCTCATGGTAGGAAAATCGTCCACCCATAAGGCGGACAGACGATCTAGTCAAGGTTCGTCAGATGACACTGGATGCATTTAACCATTCCTTATTCAAATTAATGGAGGAGGCGTATCTTCAATTGTAGACGACATACGTCTGAAATTATGATGTGTTTATTGTTAATTTCTTTTGTATGTAAGCGATGTAAAATAAACTGGGAAGCAAGAGAGAAATAATGCGTATTTTTAATAAATCAATAAATAAAAGATGAATTATTTTACGTCCGAAATGTAAAGAAATTTTCTGAATAAAAAAGTAGAGCTCAATTAAATAATAATATGTGATATAAAAGTGACGTATGAAACACCACATGGGTCAACTTTGGATTAACATAGTTACATTAATCCCCTGACATACATTTAAGACCCCGCAAGGATTACCCGGCCCGGATATAAAACCGAGAGCCGTGTACGGTTTATATTTTGAGGTTATCGTATCGGGTGTATGTTAATATTTCATCTCGAAACAGGTCGCCATTTGGTGAAGGCGATAAATTTTCCAGTGCGGACCCTCTCTAATGGGTAATAATAATTTTTATAACGACAAGAGGGTTAAGCATGTAGGTATATGGCCGCACGATATAAGACAAAGAATTTTAATTCGAAACTTCTAGAATTTATTTACTAGAATTCCGCATACATCACTTTGAGGGTTATTTGAAAATTCACTGTCGCTCAACGATCTTTGGAGAAGGCTCGGAACCAAATGAGGATATCCTTAGACGAACAAAAGTAACTACATAACGCAACGGTTTTGCAAGTTGAAGTGACAATGGGCAAGTAGCATAGCGTGTAAAATATATGGTTTTTGAAGTCTGTTTTGAAACTGAGACTACAGTTTAGAAAGCGCAGCAGGGTACGTCCACCTACAGGATGGATATACAACCTTGTTATGGTTCTTGGAAGATGCTAGATTTAAGCCGCTTCGAACCGGTTCTTTAAGAAATCTATGGGTACGACTATGTACAATGATAAATTGAGATTTTCATGAATTGTCATTTTTCGTACTGGCCCTTTATTTCAATGTATGTTGGTACTATGTAATTTGAAAACAGATGTGATTGATAAAAATTTCACTAACAATTCTCATGTATTTTTAGCTGTTAAATCCCTTAGCGGTATAGTGTCAAATATATTCTTACATGTGATTTATTAAATTGGTCACCATTCATACACACACACATGACACTCCTGAGCCTAGGCTAGCGAAAAACATAGCGGCCTTAGAGAAGACACTGACCATTCATCATCATCATATCAACCGATAGATATCCACTGGAAGGCGTATGCCTCCCTCAATGACCGTCATCAGAAACGGTCTTGCGCTTTCCTTGTTCAGCGACTTCCCACGATCTTAACTATATCCTCATTCTACCCAGTGGAGGGCTTCCTCAAGCCGTGTCTAAAACGCAGCACTAGTTCACGCTATTTTGGTAATTAACGTTTTAATATAATAAATAAATCATGTTTTATTTAATATTATTGGTACGAACATAAATTAATTAATAAAACTGGCCTCACGAATATTTGTTTTCATAAAAGTTTTGAATTAATACGGGGGCGTGTTTACCTATACCTTCGTTACATAGCAAGCGCGTAATAATTATTTATTAATTTCTAAAATGTTTACCCAATAACCCCCTTGAGCCTTCTCTCTATTCTCCGAACCGAGTTTTTAGTTAGAAAAATTGAATATACCATCATTATGAAAATACTTTTATGTACAGTAATCTTAATGAGCTAGGTAGAATGAAAGAGAGTGCGTCCTCAAATTCTTTAAGAAAGTTGCACAATACGCAATAGACAGGAACAAAACATAGGTGTATAAAACATTATAAAGTTATTAAAATAGATTCATTGATATTAAAAAAAAAACAATTACAAAATAGATCCGTGATCAAATTGATTTACACGAGAAAATTATTAAACCAATTAAAACTGTGATACTGTAATAGAAATGGATAACTGAAGTGTTTGAGGATGTACGAAAGGAATAGAATGATTGAGAAAGGCAGATGGAATTGTAGAATGGTAGAAGGAGGAAAAAAGATATTGTGTATGGAATGAATTATGGAAGACAAGAACGAAAATAAAAATTCTAGTGAAAAAAAATATTAAGAAATACAAAACCTTTTTCCCAATTAAATAGGGGGTGGAAGGAGAGACCCACAATAGCGGGGACCATTAAAAAAAAGATAAAAAAATGAGCTAGGTAGTAACGAAGGTGATCCATTTAGCCCGGGTTCATCAAAATAGTGCTAAGGCATCCTCTGACTGTCGTAAGAGGCGGCTAATAGGGCGAGAGCCTTCATCGTTTACTCAGAACGAAACCGAGAATAGCAGCAATGCCAAGTGGTCTCATCTTGTTGCGGCTCGACGAGTATCCTGGCGGAGGCTTAACTTCCCTCCGGGATGTATCTTAGCATAGTACTGAAGAGCACCTGCGAGTTACCAAAACGTTAGGCTGGTTCTCTCCAAAGGTACTCAGGTTACCCAACAAGAAGAATTTAGAGTAGGAATCCCGCCAGAAACCAGGGTATCTTGTATCCATCTAGAAGATTTTCTACTCTTAACCAAAAAAAAGGAGTAATGAAGGTCACCGACGTAGCTCGAAGAATCACTTGACTCATTGGCAGTGGTCGAAGTGCATCACTCGTGCAAACTACGGTCGTTGAAGCAGAAATGTTCTCGGGTGGCAACTGCGACGACCAACCTAGTAGACGATGCGTGGACAGGCCCTCCACTAGGTGAACCGAAGAAGAAGCCGCTGGTTGCGGGTGGCGCAAGATCAGTCTTCGTATTCAGCGATTTTTGGGGAGGTCTACGCTTCCAGCTGGCATCTAACAGCTGATATGATGATAATAAATCTTATTTACAATAAACTTAGTATTGTGAAATAACTGTCTATAGCATTTACTCGTCTAATAACCGTCATTCCATAACATAGTGGCAAATCCCCAGTCTAGACGTTTTTGTAGACGAAAGAGAATTTCAAGTTATTTTTGTAAGTTAGTTGGAATTACCAGTGTCTATATATGTATATATATTATATAATATATTATTATAACCTATTTAAAACAGTTCAATAACAAATAGATATAACACAAGAAAATTAATTCAATATGTAAAATAAGTAAAAATGTTTGAACAATGTGTGCATAATTAATATAATGGATGTAAGTATATATATTATAATTTAATTATTAATAAAACGTATATATATATATATATATATATATATATATATATAATTTGGCACATCAATATGAATTTCACGCGTTTGATAGTTCACGTTCTGCAACTTTATATTGAACTTCGGTCACAAAATAATTTATTTATGTTATATTTAATCAATAAATAAGGTTAATCCATTAATGCACTTTTTTCTACTGGAACGTGAATGGTTAATAACTTTTGATTGTACAAAGTCTGCCGATACAGATAGTAAGTAATAAAAATCTTTACTCACATTTTCGACACTACGCACTTCCGTGGCACGCCTTATCTGAGGAGAGTCATTAAAATGCCGCTGGCTCGATGCACTTTCGTCACAATTTTGGAATAGCTTAAAATGTATTCGTCGCTCTTAACAGCATTTAAAATAAATGGGAATTGTCTCTACTACGAAATATTATCATTGCCTTCTCCAAAGAAACTTAAGTGAAGTTTTTAATATAATAGTATATTTAGATTATGTTTGGTTATGAATGTCGATAATTTCTAGTCATGAATATAAGATTTTGGTGATTGGCACGGGGCCAGTTTGCTTATTCAGTGCATTAGTTGTACGTAATGATAAAATCTCTATTGGCTTTGAGAAATTATATGATTCTCTATTGTGTTAACATATTATAGAATGCGGTTTTTCGTTTGACATTTAAATTTGCAATGATGTACATCTTTGCCAACTTTTTTATATTAATTATGCTTTAGAGCTCCCTCGGCGATCTCTGCTCGGCCCACCAATGTGGCTTAACAAACACTCTGTGAAGTAACTGGACATAAAAACCTTGGAGAGAAACCTCCGCTTTACGCGTTTAGAATTCCTATTCGAACGTACCTAACGACAGTCGAATAACGGCTCAATCAATTGCTATTTTTGGATTATAATTACTTAGAATCTTAACATGGAGACCACTTCTGTCTACGCTATTTATTAGACATTCATTTATGTTGATATTGATATACGATATTTTACATTAACCATTTGCATGTTTTATGAGAAGTATGACCGGGCTGTCCATAGAAACCAGCATCAGATTGGTCTCTACTATAAAGGCACCTCAAATTAAAGCTACGGAGATTTTAAATACGCCCTTTAAAAACATCCTTAATACATAATTAGAGTAATAAATTCACAAGTTTTATTATTACTTTAAAATTCTTTACACTAAAATATTTTTTTTGGGATCTTTTTTCATTTCACAAATATCAAACATCAATTCACAAATATTGGACAGAAACATAGCACAGAAGTTACCCACTTAAATTAATACGCATCGGTTTAACACTTCGTAATTTTACCAAAAAGGTTCTAATGTCGATTAATATTACAATATGCTAAATCCATATAATAGCCAATAAAGCGTTCAATTAATAAAATTAATGAAAGCATTTTGAATTTTTTCACTTCATATTTCTATTTACTTCATAACATATCGTTTGTTTTGTAATTTTGTTTTAAATTAATATCCATTATGTGTAATAAAGCTTTATTCACACCAATTAATAAACTCTGTCATATTGAAAATTACGAATTCTCAAATAAAAAATAAAGATTAAAAAATATTTGAATATCTATTTAAAAATGTAAGGCTAAATTTTAAGTTTCGTAAAAAGATTTCATTCCAATGTCATGTTAGAAGGCCGAACACATTTACGAATAGAGAAAAGAAAAGTAAATAGCAGTTTCAAAGGAAAATCGTTTTGAAATTTCGCTTTTACGATGTTGTGAACATGCATGGTGTAAAAACTTTAAAAGTATCAAAGAATAGCATATTTTCTGTCAATTATAATTATATAGTGAAAAGAATTTTAAAAATTCAAATAACTACATTTTAAAATTAATTACTGTTTGCTATCTGTCCCTTTAGACTTTGTACAACCAGAAGTTACTTACCTATAGTATTAAATTAGAAAATAAATAAAGTAACTTATTTCAGAGTCGCTTTATACAGGCTGATTATAAATAGGTGTATAAGCTTGAAGGTTTTTGCTTAAAACTTAGCTATATATTTTCCCCTAATAAATAATAGAAATGTTGAAGTTCATCTAAATTATTTGTGTTATTATGATTTGAAAAATATAGTTCTTGTTAAAACATTTATAAAACACAAAATATTCATATTTTTTCTCTCATATTCCCACAGGCATGCGGGCTCATGTTATTCAAGTATATCTTTGATATATAGCCACGTTGCTAATATTGGATGACCTGTTTTATATGCAACGTAAGTAGGTCGAACAAACCTGAGTACCGGACCGTCAATATACATAACGATTCGTATGGTAAATAAGAGCTCTGAAGACAATTGCTTCCAGAAAATCTTTCTCACACTCAAGACAAACAAGTTTACTATCCATATATTGTTAAGATACTATAATACAGGCATCCAATCATATATTATGTACACTTTTAACTTCAACGTAACGTCCAGTTTTCTATCGTATACTACAATGTTGCTAATTGTTCAACTCCTGAGAATTTGCGAAAATTGCATTCTTGCATTTAAACTTTTCATTTTAATTTGTTTTATTTCCGAACACGATCTTAAATTACGGTTGCGAGTATTAAATGCAAATCTTAATTGCTCGTTACGTAGATTTATACCCCCTCAGAGTACTTTTCCTATGAGACCCTGTCCCATCATGTTTACGCATAAAATTTAAAAAAATTCCACCACGGTACAGTGCTTGATCGTCTTCCACTCTAATAAAACACAAAAACAATATCATTAACCGCGTTGTTATTAACATGTTATGACATGAATTGATCGTTGTACATTTTAATAGGAAATTAAATGGAATGATTAAAATATATAGTGAAATAGTTGATTCTCGTCGTTTGTAATACGTAACATATTAATAAGTTATTTTATAATTAATTATGTTATGCAAATAACTGTCCCCCGACCGCTTTGGATGGCCCGCTTGCCGATTGTGAGTGTAGTAGACGCCTTCTCCAAGGCATAGACCTCTTCCATAGACGTCTATGAGGGGATGTACCGCAATCGTCGCGCTTGGCGGGCAGGTTGATGATCGCAGTGTGATATTATGGTATGCAGATGACGCTGCTGCCCATCCTCTGCAAACTTCTTTATGAGCATTAACAATACTATGTAATTAATGCACAAAGCGTGAATTATATAAGATTGCATCCCGGGAATCAAACCCGCGACCTACGATCGTGATTATCAGATCTTTATTGCTGGGCTATCACTGTACAATATTGTTAATTTTTTAAAATATCGACTGACATATACCTGGCGTAAGAAATATTCCTACAAAATTTAAATTTCAGAGCCTTATGGAGATATCGCGATGTGTCAATATCAGAGGTGGTAATCTTGTACTTTCATATTTTTAATTATAGCAGTATTCATCGTCAAGCTAAATATATATCGGTAATCAGTTCATTTTACATTAGTGGGATTGTTTTTTATTCACTGTAATATTCTTCATTTTTCGTATCACATATTAAAATACAATTCTTCTCCAATCTGTAGGTTGTCTATAAGAGATCGTGGAATGCGATAAGACCACTAATAGTAATTTTGCATAGTTATTGCAATGTGTTTTCATGTTATGGTTATACAATGTACAATGAAATAATGAGTAAATAAATAAATAAATAACTCCTCGTCTTGTGTTTAACTTTTACAGTTGTTATATTTATTTGTAATATGTACACTTCCGCATGTCACTTTCGCACATGCAGTGGTAGTCGTGCAACAAAGTGCACCGCCCGCCAGCCCGCTGATAATAGTGCATGCTGCAAACAATGCGAATTACACAACTACCACCGTTAAATCACTCAACACGTGTTTCACCCTTCCACGGGGCATCATCAGGAGTTACGTTACACTGATTAGTGCCAAACACAGAGTCCACTAATCACTGGCGGACGATGTACTTTGTTGCACGACTACCACTGCATGTGCGGAAGTGGCTAAATATTGGTCCTTTTCTTACTTAGGTTGGATTTCCGCAAAATAACGCCTGATTCCATTAAATATGTTATATAATAATTAACGAAACTGAATATTTGTTAGTGTTTATATGATATTAAACTGGAAAACTTGTGACAGCTACATAGGTATTAACATAATCTTATTGTTGTGGAAATTTTAGGATTTTTCCTACTTGTAGATATAATTTCTGGACGTGTAAAGTTAGATTTTCAGACCAGAATTTTTCTTTACTAAGGTCTATTAGTATTTGCTTAGTGGTAAATATGCATGTGGTTTGGCGTTGTTATGGAGGAAGCCTCACTAATTGTTTTGTTCAACTCAGGCTGATTTTTCTCTATTTCTTCATCATCATCTTATGAGCCGGTATAAGCTCTAATAGATCACAAGTGATGCGCTGCTCCCATCAAGCGACTGTTTATTTCTTAGTTAAGTCCTATACGCTTGGTAATGTCCTTGAAAGCCTACTATAAATATTTCTAACCGCCTATTGTGTAAAATTTATAAAAGTGCATTTTTTTTACTAAGTCGCATTTCACTTTATATAATTAAACTTCAAAATGTTTCATTATTACTTCTTTAGATTCACTTATTTAAATGGACAGAAAAGTAATTAAAATGACGACAAAACGTTTTATTTTTCTTTTTAAAAACTTCATTTACATTATGGTACTAACCTGCTAAATACATAACACAGTCAAAGAGATTTTACTTAGACTTTTATAAGTTAAAACACGAATTTCCTCTCGATTTTTATATATAATATAATATAAACAAAGTAGCCGTACAAATAAAAATTACGCTCTTGTCTATCACACATGTATGATGCAAAAGCATATAATATAATCATAATTGGATAAACATGATATAATTTCGATTATTTATGTTACGTAAATATTACGTGGGTTCCATTGAATTAATAAGGCAAAGCAATTTATTGCTCAAGCGATTACACTGAGATTATTCCAATAATGCTACGATAAACAAAGTCTTATGTGAATAAGGTAACTTATTGCTTGATTCATATTTAAAAGGGCGACCAACGTAAAGTATTATCAAAACATATCTACGCATGCGACGCGCTTATTTGGTAAATTAATGTATTTTGAGAAACCAGAACTGTTATCAGGCACCTTTAAGTCGAAATGCTAAACACGTTTTGAGTGACAGTTTCAGCAAAATGCTCACTCGTGGGTCCATAGGTCATTATGGAGTGTTTGCCGAAGCGACCTAACACGTTGACGATCCCACAATTCTATAACATAGTGAGTCGCCTTATGAAGGTCCCCTCGATCTTTGTTGCCTATACCAGAGGTTGACAATAAGCGCCATCTGCGCACTGCCTACATGAAACTTTGGAAAAAAGGAAATGTTAATCTTGCAAATGCATAACAATATTTTTAT
The DNA here is from genome assembly GCF_028537555.1 of Battus philenor. Taxonomy (NCBI): domain Eukaryota; kingdom Metazoa; phylum Arthropoda; class Insecta; order Lepidoptera; family Papilionidae; genus Battus; species Battus philenor. The sequence goes on from NW_027181724.1 coordinate 36,371, forward strand.
AAACATAAAAAAATAGCCACGTAAATAAGATAAGCAATAGAAATAAAAACGAACTTTTTATACATTTTCTAAGCAGGGTATTGTTTTACAATACACCCGTGTAATATTACTGAATTCCCGTAAAGTTTATTAACCGTGAATTTGTAAAAAAATCCTAAAAGATTGGCAATGAATTGCTTCACTATTATATTAAGGGTGCGGTACAAGTTATCACAAAAAAAAAACTGTTTTAGTTTTTTGTAGAATCTTTAGATAAGGGTGCGAAACCTTCGTAGATTTAAGTTAAACGATGCTATTATGAGAGAGCTTAATCTATAACAATAATATTTTCTTTTAATATGTATTATATATGAATAAATGAATTGAATTTCTCTTTTTAAAGGACCCTGCTCACCTTGATATTACGAGAGACACGCTATAAATTTAGTCTATATTTAATCTTTTTTGGTACAATACATCTATACGGTCATAACTACAGATGATATCTAACGCAAATGATTTTTTCTTATATTGTATTCACAATTTTCCATAATGTGAAATGTGTTTAGTGGAACAAAATCTTCTACTGATTAGAATTTATTTATTTTTGTCTGTAATGAAGTAAATGAATATACTATAAATAGGACGTAAAATTTTGTTTACGGAATTGTATTACCAAAACGGTTGTTTTGAAAATCTACGGGGGAGGCCTAGGTCCATCAGAGGACGCACTATAGATGAAACGATGTAATCTGCAAGGCTTGTCAGTTGTGTATGTCGCGACAGAAGGAGGCAAAGATCTTAGAGTGAGAGGCACGTATAAGGTAAACTCGTGGAGGACCTTCTCCTCTCAGATGGAGTAAAAAAGTGCAAAGGTTGGAGGTAATGGCAGAAGAAAGAAGAGGAAGTCAATTAAGATTTTATGTTCCTCCTCTATATTTGCAGCAGTTTATAAAATAAAAGAGACAGCTAGCCCCCATTATTTTAGTACAAAGAGAAAAAATAAGCTTGTAACAACCAGTTTTCGTTTACATAAAGATCATTCGTCTATTCTGAGTAAGGCAATCGCTTTTGCATAAGAATCTTTTAAGCAATTTTTTATTTAGTCGCAAAAAAATCCAAGTTTATGTCAGGGCAAGATTGACCAAAATAACGTATTATGTTATTGCTGATTATATAGGAGGTAAACATGCCTGGGATTAGTATTATGCTGATTTCATAGAACAAATAGAAGATTCTCGAATAAATAAACTATCGAGCTTTTTGACAGGCACAGGAGAAAATTGAAATTAATATTACAATGTATAAAAGACTGTAGTGTGTGTGTGTAGAATGATATAACATGATAAATGCATGTTATATCATTCTAAGGTGCTTAGTAAAGCTTGAAAGAATTAACACATGTTTCTTTGTTAGTTAGTTGTTTAATTTTGGACACGATCGAATCACGCTCGTGTCCTATAAAGATTTGATAAAGGTGAGTTCGTTTCTGAAACGTGTGAAGTGTCTCGTTTAAAATTATTACAGTTTCGCAATGGTCAGGCATTCGCGCGTTTACCGTCGTAGAGATGCTTGCGAAACGGCAAACGCCCGCACCTTGTGTGGCCAGGAAGCGCGTGTCGATACAAATGGTGTAAGTCACGAGCGGAACGAGATAGATTTCTTATTTGTAAATAAATTTATTTTCATCATACTTCATATTAATCTAAAGTATATACATAAAATGTACTTAATATCATTGAGCATTCTTTTTTATGTACCATAGGCCTATGACAAATGTCATGTGGTACCATGAAAAAAAATACAAAAATCAAAAATAAGAATAAAAGATGCAGATAGCTTGTTAGTTAATATATAAAAATACATATTTTTAAACTTAATAAAAGTATGAATTATATTATGATCTCTAGAGAAAACGTCAACCGTTAACAATATTTTTATCTTAAAAAACTGTTACACTCTTACAGATTTGTGCGTTATCTTTTATGATTTCATGACTTGACTCACCTTTCTGTCTAGTCAATACTATTATATTACAAATGCCTGAATTGGACCCGTTCAAGTTAGTCTTAATTAAATCTCCTTGTAGTTGGCCACTATAGGCTGAAAAGAAAAAGTCCTGAAGTCAATTTCAATTTGACAGACAAGTAATTTTTTAACAATGTCAACATTGGTCATCGTTATACATTTCACGTCCATGGTATATTTCAGTTGATGACGAAATCTTTACACTGTTGAAAAATTTTGCACGGTTCCGTATAAAAGAATCATTTTACTTTTTTGCGTAACTCGGATGAGTGTAACTTGAAAAAAAAAAACTCTGCAGTGATTTCGTCCAAACATAGACTAGTGTACAATACACTTATTTAAATAAAAATCAGTTCATGCTGTATTTTCGTACTTATTAAAAAATCTATACATTACATGTAACACAGTTTTAATTTAAAACATATTTTTAAACACGTTTTAAAAAGTATACTTTTCCAGCTATGCAGCATGCTTTGCTTTGTTTTTGTCTTTTCATGTTTTTGAATTAAATATAAAATTAAAATACGAGTTAATAATTCTATTTGAAATTTACAGCAAATCGCTTACAACTTGGACCATCACGTCGGCCTTCTACAAAGATAATTACACACTTATTAACACATGCAACGCACGCCGCTTGTCTTTGTTTCTATAATCGTTACTACGTCCAGTTTAATGTTACTATTATACATAAAATGTTAATATTACACTATTAATTTGAATTAATTGGTTTGAATTGAATAATTCACACTTAGATTTATTAAGTCCTTGGTATACTTAGAAATACGAATTTTTTAAATGGTGTTTTAAATAGTAAAACAAATTCTGTGTTATTTTATGAATGCAATGAATGATCATCATAATCATTTCAGCCATTGGATATCTGTTCCGTAAGACTGGTTTTAAACTGCCTGCATTTAGTGTCTTCTGATGATATTATCAAGATGGTTTCCAGGACAATAAGGTCCTATCAGTTCTGCGGACTATGAAGTCTGGCCACTGCTACTTTAACATATCAATCCGCTGGGCTGTGTCGGTTTCTTTCGTTTGCCTGTGGATCTAATCATCACGAGAAATTCTGAGCATAGTTCAACAAGCTCGTAGCATTGCTGCTGGGAGTGAGAGACCATGTTTAACCGCCTTAAATGTAATGCAATGAATAGCAATAGGGTATGTATTAGGCTAATATAAAAACGTAACCCCGTGAACGAATACTTAAAGCATGCACACAATTTTACCCCTGTCGAATTTTTTTTATTTACATTGTAATGTTTCATTGGTAACAAGCGCCTTTTAGTAAGAGTCTGACACTGCCCACTACCTGGGCCCTCCATTCCCAGGCGTCCTGTGTAGGGTTTTTCCCCCTCTGTCTAGAAATTTTAAACATAAATATATAGGCTCTGACTATGTTAGAGAAAATTTTGTAAAACTATTAAAAAAAAAAACAAGCGCCTTCTGTAGCAATATCCCCACGGCTTGTATGATATCTTCCCCTTTGCTAAGAACAAAAGTAAGATTTAAAATTAAATCGGGTTACAAGAATTGTAAATAAAGAAAGCAAGTACATCATACGAGTACATCAGTACATCCTGCGAAATAAAAACCTATTTAATTAAGAATGTAGACGAGGTAAAAAAGGCGATGAAATGAAATAATTTGTGAGAAAAGAAAGGAGAAAGAGCAAAAAATAAAATATGACAAAAATATTTAAACCCGCATTGTAAAGTCCCTGTTCAAAACAAAGCAAGAGGAACGAGTATTTTAAAAAAAATATTCCTTATAAAGAAGCAAAGAAGTTCAAATGTTTAAATTCTCTATTCAAATTTGGTTGCGTTTACAGTCGCGATAATTTGTAAAAGACTATTAATTAATATATTTAATTGATGTAAATAAAATTAGACATTATCGTATATGTTTACGAATAAATGTTATTTTCAATTAAATAACTATTACGTTATTGTTAAAAACAATTAATATGCATTATAATTTGTACACTGTTACCAAGGCTTAAGAATCTGAAGAATAAGTGATTTTTTACTGTTTCTTTTGCTACACCTATACGGTGCTTATTAACGAACTAAGAAACACTCTTTATCGAGTTGATATCAGAAAGCTGAAGCCAAGACCACTTTAAAGTAACTTAGTCTGGGCACATGTGGTTATATATATATTTTTTATTCACATTATTATTAGTTATAAAGATCAATTATAATGACTATTTTTGGACCTCATGAGAATATAGTCCGAAATGAAGTAACTACCAAATTAAATTCTTCTATAATGCCGTCTATAAACTTAAAGGGACGAGAGTTCCAAACGTGTCCTGATCTAAGAACACTATTATTTAATATCAAATCATTCAAAACTAGAAATATTTGACAATTTTATCAGTTTCTAGTGCTAAAATAATAAATCAAAGCTCGAAAGAGTCTGTACAAAGTCTACAATGTCGATATCGTTACTTATCGACAAATTCCCAATAATTACCGTCTGAAGATTGTTATCGATGTTTAAGTAGGCATTGTAATTATCAGCGATAAGAAATTTTCTATTTCGTTGTTTACGTCAATCTCTCAAAAGTTATTTAATTTGTAGTTTAGTAATTAAATTAAAATGCAATACATAAATATGCGCATTTTTATACTGAGTTTTTACTGCCAGAAGTTTGCATTCTAATAGAGAAAATAAATCAATGTCACATATATAAATGAGATGACTTTATTGAGCAATGGTAGTTTAGCGGTAGAGGACTAAGATTTCGTTGATCGACGGGTTAGATTTCCAGAATATACATATAATATTATATAATTCATACTGTCAAATACGCAATTTCAATGGTCATAATAATTGCTAAAAATGTTTAAATTTCTGCACAATGTTCTAATTTTTTCCCCTAAGAATCTACTACAAAGTATTACGAAATTAATAAAAAAATTATAGAATCGAGGGGAGCTTAATTTTCATTATATAGATTCATTATTTTTACTAGTTTGTAAGCTCTTGCATTTTATTTCTAGTCGCTTGTCGGCTATTAAAATCGATAAGTAAGGAAGTAAAAAAAAAAATAAAACGAAAACGTCACCTTAATAACTTCGTCATCGGAATGACCGTGGGAATACACTGTACGGTCTTGTCAGCTTTTGATATATCTCTCTCTAAATGCCACGACGAGACAGCGATACTATATTTTTTATTATTTTGAGTCGGCTATGCACTCTGTAAATTTAATTATGTATAAATGTATTTATTTTATTTTCTGGTGGTGACCGGCTAGCGCAATGTGAGGACCTCCTTTCTCTAGGTAGACGATTCGATTCTAGATGTAGACTGTTTCCAACTGGTCTTACAGGAAATCTATGAGCGTCCAACGGCAGTTTTCAGTTCGAAGGTTTTCTAGTTTAAGGTTGCGTCTAAGTACCTTGCGTCTTTGTTTGCCTTTAAACAATAGTGCGTAGGCATTATGGTATTTGTGTTTGAGGATGCAGTTATCAATATATTTCTCAGATATAGGTGTAGGATTCTAATTTCAAAGTAAATGATAAGTATTAAGTTACATAAACATTTTTGAATAACATCATAACTAACATTTATTTTAAAATCTTTGCTCTTTATGTATTTTTTCAATGTTCAATATCTTCAACCTTTCAGGCTATTTAAACTTGTTGACGTTAATCTACTCGCGTCAAAAGTGGACTATGAAAGACAGTAATTTCATTGTAGTAATTTGTAATCCAACATTTGTACAGATTCACTTTTGTTCAAAAAATTATTTAGTTTGATTAATTTTAAATGATCCTCATTATCATGACAGCCAATAGCAGCCGATTACAAGGCATAGACCTTTCTTGAAATTCGCCACGATGACTGAAAAGGCGCTGCCTGTATCTAGCGACTTCCGGGAACTTGATTATGTTGTTGGTCAACCTAGTGGGGGCCTATGAACTCTTCGGCCCCAACAGCAGTGATATACTCCGACCACTGCCACTTCAGATGGGCAATTCTTCGAGCTACGTGACCTCATATTCAAAATAGTCACTTACAGAAAGTTCGATTTTCAATTTCTTTGAATCACGTGGTTAAGGATGTTATAACGAATCGTGTATGCATAACGTTAATGTTTAATAAACATCTGATATAATGATAACACGTGAGATATTTTCAATAACAAAAGAGTGTTCGTGTAACGGAAGAGATGAATAACTTTTTTACATACAATAACTGGGTTGTATAAAGTACGGTGTACACGTCGTCATGTTACGGATAATATTTTAAATACACCTGCTGCCATATGACGATGTTAGGGTATGTCTGCGCTTTCAATATGGTTTAACGAAGTTGGCAGATGTTCTGTGAAACTTTTTTCTTTAACTTCACATAATTGGTGGCATCACAGTTCGTGCGGTTGTTTATTTTTTAATTTGGAAAGCTTTAGAAAAATCATAAGAAATTTTCCGAGGGACTTTGTTACTGTAAAAACGCTAACCTTCAACAGTCTACTATCTCAAACGAGCAAAACCTGTAAATACAAATCAGCATTTGTAAATGACATTAAAAGTTACTGGCACCCGAGTATTTTTTTGTAATCGTTTGTGCTAATTTCACAGATAACATATTATCTTAAAAATGTATTATGTTTTATCTGTAACAATACAGACAGGGGCATCCCTGGCAATTTCATATTTTCACGATACCTATTTATATAACACATTAACTAAAAATGCTATTATTATTTATTATTGTATTTATTATGACATCCAGACATTAATTCATATGAAGGATTTTACAGGGTACATAATGAAGGTGACATCGACATTATGTCTTGAATAAAAACATGGAATATTCTTGGAAATATGTCTTCGCAATAAAATCATATTTCATTTATGAAATATTTATCTTAGTGTATTTTATATTACGTATAACTCGTAGAGAAGTTATCTAAATATTGTGCGATGAACGTGAAATCAAAAGTAATAAAAAACACACATTCACGTAGTGCTGTCGGAGATTTTTACCATGCCGAGGAAACCAGAGCATGAGTGCGGCAATTTAAGACTGTTTAAATTAATCAATTTATTTATAAATAATTAGCGAAAAGCAACAGTAATCTAGCAGTAAAGGCTTGCGATCATAGATCACGGGTTCGATTCTCGGGATACAATCTTACATAATTCACACATTGTACATTAATTATTGCCACTGCTCATAAACAAGTTTCTAGAGAATTGTCAGCAGCGTCGACTGCGTACCTTAATACCGCACTGTCATATCCAACTCGCTTGCCAAGCGTGGCGATTATGGTGTATTTCTCCATAGATATCTTTAGGCGAGGCCTGTGCCGTGTCATGGGCATCTAGAGGCTGAAACGACGAATTAGTCAAAAACAATCTTCAATAACTTAATAAAAACAACATTAATAATAATCAAAACAAACTGAAGGGAGTGAATAACTAGGAACGACTTTTTTCTTCTCGACTTTGGATTCTTTTTAATTTTTTTCTCGCTGTACTGCGATTGTGATTGCTTCTTATACGGCTACCTAGGAAATGATTTTCAGCGATTATATAATTTTTGCAATAGGAATTTAAGTGTGTTTTAGGTTCTGGAGTGAAGACTAAGAAGCGGATAGCTCATGGTAGGAAAATCGTCCACCCATAAGGCGGACAGACGATCTAGTCAAGGTTCGTCAGATGACACTGGATGCATTTAACCATTCCTTATTCAAATTAATGGAGGAGGCGTATCTTCAATTGTAGACGACATACGTCTGAAATTATGATGTGTTTATTGTTAATTTCTTTTGTATGTAAGCGATGTAAAATAAACTGGGAAGCAAGAGAGAAATAATGCGTATTTTTAATAAATCAATAAATAAAAGATGAATTATTTTACGTCCGAAATGTAAAGAAATTTTCTGAATAAAAAAGTAGAGCTCAATTAAATAATAATATGTGATATAAAAGTGACGTATGAAACACCACATGGGTCAACTTTGGATTAACATAGTTACATTAATCCCCTGACATACATTTAAGACCCCGCAAGGATTACCCGGCCCGGATATAAAACCGAGAGCCGTGTACGGTTTATATTTTGAGGTTATCGTATCGGGTGTATGTTAATATTTCATCTCGAAACAGGTCGCCATTTGGTGAAGGCGATAAATTTTCCAGTGCGGACCCTCTCTAATGGGTAATAATAATTTTTATAACGACAAGAGGGTTAAGCATGTAGGTATATGGCCGCACGATATAAGACAAAGAATTTTAATTCGAAACTTCTAGAATTTATTTACTAGAATTCCGCATACATCACTTTGAGGGTTATTTGAAAATTCACTGTCGCTCAACGATCTTTGGAGAAGGCTCGGAACCAAATGAGGATATCCTTAGACGAACAAAAGTAACTACATAACGCAACGGTTTTGCAAGTTGAAGTGACAATGGGCAAGTAGCATAGCGTGTAAAATATATGGTTTTTGAAGTCTGTTTTGAAACTGAGACTACAGTTTAGAAAGCGCAGCAGGGTACGTCCACCTACAGGATGGATATACAACCTTGTTATGGTTCTTGGAAGATGCTAGATTTAAGCCGCTTCGAACCGGTTCTTTAAGAAATCTATGGGTACGACTATGTACAATGATAAATTGAGATTTTCATGAATTGTCATTTTTCGTACTGGCCCTTTATTTCAATGTATGTTGGTACTATGTAATTTGAAAACAGATGTGATTGATAAAAATTTCACTAACAATTCTCATGTATTTTTAGCTGTTAAATCCCTTAGCGGTATAGTGTCAAATATATTCTTACATGTGATTTATTAAATTGGTCACCATTCATACACACACACATGACACTCCTGAGCCTAGGCTAGCGAAAAACATAGCGGCCTTAGAGAAGACACTGACCATTCATCATCATCATATCAACCGATAGATATCCACTGGAAGGCGTATGCCTCCCTCAATGACCGTCATCAGAAACGGTCTTGCGCTTTCCTTGTTCAGCGACTTCCCACGATCTTAACTATATCCTCATTCTACCCAGTGGAGGGCTTCCTCAAGCCGTGTCTAAAACGCAGCACTAGTTCACGCTATTTTGGTAATTAACGTTTTAATATAATAAATAAATCATGTTTTATTTAATATTATTGGTACGAACATAAATTAATTAATAAAACTGGCCTCACGAATATTTGTTTTCATAAAAGTTTTGAATTAATACGGGGGCGTGTTTACCTATACCTTCGTTACATAGCAAGCGCGTAATAATTATTTATTAATTTCTAAAATGTTTACCCAATAACCCCCTTGAGCCTTCTCTCTATTCTCCGAACCGAGTTTTTAGTTAGAAAAATTGAATATACCATCATTATGAAAATACTTTTATGTACAGTAATCTTAATGAGCTAGGTAGAATGAAAGAGAGTGCGTCCTCAAATTCTTTAAGAAAGTTGCACAATACGCAATAGACAGGAACAAAACATAGGTGTATAAAACATTATAAAGTTATTAAAATAGATTCATTGATATTAAAAAAAAAACAATTACAAAATAGATCCGTGATCAAATTGATTTACACGAGAAAATTATTAAACCAATTAAAACTGTGATACTGTAATAGAAATGGATAACTGAAGTGTTTGAGGATGTACGAAAGGAATAGAATGATTGAGAAAGGCAGATGGAATTGTAGAATGGTAGAAGGAGGAAAAAAGATATTGTGTATGGAATGAATTATGGAAGACAAGAACGAAAATAAAAATTCTAGTGAAAAAAAATATTAAGAAATACAAAACCTTTTTCCCAATTAAATAGGGGGTGGAAGGAGAGACCCACAATAGCGGGGACCATTAAAAAAAAGATAAAAAAATGAGCTAGGTAGTAACGAAGGTGATCCATTTAGCCCGGGTTCATCAAAATAGTGCTAAGGCATCCTCTGACTGTCGTAAGAGGCGGCTAATAGGGCGAGAGCCTTCATCGTTTACTCAGAACGAAACCGAGAATAGCAGCAATGCCAAGTGGTCTCATCTTGTTGCGGCTCGACGAGTATCCTGGCGGAGGCTTAACTTCCCTCCGGGATGTATCTTAGCATAGTACTGAAGAGCACCTGCGAGTTACCAAAACGTTAGGCTGGTTCTCTCCAAAGGTACTCAGGTTACCCAACAAGAAGAATTTAGAGTAGGAATCCCGCCAGAAACCAGGGTATCTTGTATCCATCTAGAAGATTTTCTACTCTTAACCAAAAAAAAGGAGTAATGAAGGTCACCGACGTAGCTCGAAGAATCACTTGACTCATTGGCAGTGGTCGAAGTGCATCACTCGTGCAAACTACGGTCGTTGAAGCAGAAATGTTCTCGGGTGGCAACTGCGACGACCAACCTAGTAGACGATGCGTGGACAGGCCCTCCACTAGGTGAACCGAAGAAGAAGCCGCTGGTTGCGGGTGGCGCAAGATCAGTCTTCGTATTCAGCGATTTTTGGGGAGGTCTACGCTTCCAGCTGGCATCTAACAGCTGATATGATGATAATAAATCTTATTTACAATAAACTTAGTATTGTGAAATAACTGTCTATAGCATTTACTCGTCTAATAACCGTCATTCCATAACATAGTGGCAAATCCCCAGTCTAGACGTTTTTGTAGACGAAAGAGAATTTCAAGTTATTTTTGTAAGTTAGTTGGAATTACCAGTGTCTATATATGTATATATATTATATAATATATTATTATAACCTATTTAAAACAGTTCAATAACAAATAGATATAACACAAGAAAATTAATTCAATATGTAAAATAAGTAAAAATGTTTGAACAATGTGTGCATAATTAATATAATGGATGTAAGTATATATATTATAATTTAATTATTAATAAAACGTATATATATATATATATATATATATATATATATATAATTTGGCACATCAATATGAATTTCACGCGTTTGATAGTTCACGTTCTGCAACTTTATATTGAACTTCGGTCACAAAATAATTTATTTATGTTATATTTAATCAATAAATAAGGTTAATCCATTAATGCACTTTTTTCTACTGGAACGTGAATGGTTAATAACTTTTGATTGTACAAAGTCTGCCGATACAGATAGTAAGTAATAAAAATCTTTACTCACATTTTCGACACTACGCACTTCCGTGGCACGCCTTATCTGAGGAGAGTCATTAAAATGCCGCTGGCTCGATGCACTTTCGTCACAATTTTGGAATAGCTTAAAATGTATTCGTCGCTCTTAACAGCATTTAAAATAAATGGGAATTGTCTCTACTACGAAATATTATCATTGCCTTCTCCAAAGAAACTTAAGTGAAGTTTTTAATATAATAGTATATTTAGATTATGTTTGGTTATGAATGTCGATAATTTCTAGTCATGAATATAAGATTTTGGTGATTGGCACGGGGCCAGTTTGCTTATTCAGTGCATTAGTTGTACGTAATGATAAAATCTCTATTGGCTTTGAGAAATTATATGATTCTCTATTGTGTTAACATATTATAGAATGCGGTTTTTCGTTTGACATTTAAATTTGCAATGATGTACATCTTTGCCAACTTTTTTATATTAATTATGCTTTAGAGCTCCCTCGGCGATCTCTGCTCGGCCCACCAATGTGGCTTAACAAACACTCTGTGAAGTAACTGGACATAAAAACCTTGGAGAGAAACCTCCGCTTTACGCGTTTAGAATTCCTATTCGAACGTACCTAACGACAGTCGAATAACGGCTCAATCAATTGCTATTTTTGGATTATAATTACTTAGAATCTTAACATGGAGACCACTTCTGTCTACGCTATTTATTAGACATTCATTTATGTTGATATTGATATACGATATTTTACATTAACCATTTGCATGTTTTATGAGAAGTATGACCGGGCTGTCCATAGAAACCAGCATCAGATTGGTCTCTACTATAAAGGCACCTCAAATTAAAGCTACGGAGATTTTAAATACGCCCTTTAAAAACATCCTTAATACATAATTAGAGTAATAAATTCACAAGTTTTATTATTACTTTAAAATTCTTTACACTAAAATATTTTTTTTGGGATCTTTTTTCATTTCACAAATATCAAACATCAATTCACAAATATTGGACAGAAACATAGCACAGAAGTTACCCACTTAAATTAATACGCATCGGTTTAACACTTCGTAATTTTACCAAAAAGGTTCTAATGTCGATTAATATTACAATATGCTAAATCCATATAATAGCCAATAAAGCGTTCAATTAATAAAATTAATGAAAGCATTTTGAATTTTTTCACTTCATATTTCTATTTACTTCATAACATATCGTTTGTTTTGTAATTTTGTTTTAAATTAATATCCATTATGTGTAATAAAGCTTTATTCACACCAATTAATAAACTCTGTCATATTGAAAATTACGAATTCTCAAATAAAAAATAAAGATTAAAAAATATTTGAATATCTATTTAAAAATGTAAGGCTAAATTTTAAGTTTCGTAAAAAGATTTCATTCCAATGTCATGTTAGAAGGCCGAACACATTTACGAATAGAGAAAAGAAAAGTAAATAGCAGTTTCAAAGGAAAATCGTTTTGAAATTTCGCTTTTACGATGTTGTGAACATGCATGGTGTAAAAACTTTAAAAGTATCAAAGAATAGCATATTTTCTGTCAATTATAATTATATAGTGAAAAGAATTTTAAAAATTCAAATAACTACATTTTAAAATTAATTACTGTTTGCTATCTGTCCCTTTAGACTTTGTACAACCAGAAGTTACTTACCTATAGTATTAAATTAGAAAATAAATAAAGTAACTTATTTCAGAGTCGCTTTATACAGGCTGATTATAAATAGGTGTATAAGCTTGAAGGTTTTTGCTTAAAACTTAGCTATATATTTTCCCCTAATAAATAATAGAAATGTTGAAGTTCATCTAAATTATTTGTGTTATTATGATTTGAAAAATATAGTTCTTGTTAAAACATTTATAAAACACAAAATATTCATATTTTTTCTCTCATATTCCCACAGGCATGCGGGCTCATGTTATTCAAGTATATCTTTGATATATAGCCACGTTGCTAATATTGGATGACCTGTTTTATATGCAACGTAAGTAGGTCGAACAAACCTGAGTACCGGACCGTCAATATACATAACGATTCGTATGGTAAATAAGAGCTCTGAAGACAATTGCTTCCAGAAAATCTTTCTCACACTCAAGACAAACAAGTTTACTATCCATATATTGTTAAGATACTATAATACAGGCATCCAATCATATATTATGTACACTTTTAACTTCAACGTAACGTCCAGTTTTCTATCGTATACTACAATGTTGCTAATTGTTCAACTCCTGAGAATTTGCGAAAATTGCATTCTTGCATTTAAACTTTTCATTTTAATTTGTTTTATTTCCGAACACGATCTTAAATTACGGTTGCGAGTATTAAATGCAAATCTTAATTATGCAAATACAAATTACTGGACCCCTTACTGAAAATCAGCGCTGTAAAACGGGTTTATCTATAATACACTACATAGCTGAGGAAGGGTCCCCATTGTTGGTACTCTTATGATAGTTTTTATTTAACATACAATTATTTCGAGTTACAATGAAGATATGAGAAACTCCTAAATAATTAAAAAAATGTATATTTATAAGGTCTTCATTGGCGTAAACTGAGAGGTCATTAAGTCGCTTCTTAATTAATGTTGCAATCGTAATCTTTAATCATAAAAAACTATGTCATGTGACTTTCACAGAATAATGTACTGTGAAATATTTATTATGACGATACACAGTCGATACATATAAATAATGACAATCTGGTATATTTGCAAAAAAGATATATATATATTTAAGTGAAATAGTGATGTACTAGACATAAATATAACCTTGTTATACGTTCTCTAGGCTTCATCGAATGTGTAACTCTTTTGTATGCAAATATGTACGGTATTACATTATTTCCCTCTGTCTTCTTCTTATTTTCCGTCGATGGACGCCCACTGTAAGGCATAAGCCTTTACATAAGATCGTCACGATGACCAATCCTGCTCTCTCTTTAGGAATGGACTTTTCGCGATCTTATTTGTGTCATCGGTCTCCTGTGTAGAGGGACTATCCACGCCGCGTCTATCGGTTTGTGGCCACCACTCGAAAACCTTTCGACCCCAAAGGCAATCGGTTACACGAGCAATGTGTCTCGTCCACTGCCATTTTAGACGGGCAATTCTTCGAGTTACGTAGGTGATCTAGGTTCTCCTGCGGATTTTTTTATTCCTGATTTGATTTACTTCTATCTAAAGTTTCTAAATAACAAGTTTATCGCACAATAATTTGTAAAAAAATTCTTTTACAATGTAAAGCTTAGGAATGAAATATACAAATACTGTATTAATCTAGTTGTTGATTGTTCTCAGATCATGGCTCGGTTTAAACTTTCGTATATTTAATTTGCAGGATCCCTCATAAGAGATTTCAATATGATTCTAGTTTGAATTAAATTGACCACTTCGGGTATTTTTAACGTATTCAGCTTGCCATTGTTAATGATCCTGTGTGAATAATTTATCATATTATATCTTAATCGCATCATACCTCTTCTGATATGTTGTATATTTTTAGGTATTTTTTTAGCCAAGCATGTACGTGTATCATCGTAAACTTCGACATCGCTTAACATCAGAAGTGACATAGGTCAAATGTTTAGCCTTTGAATAATAAAAAATAAAATAAAATCATCATCATTAACACATGTTGTAAAAACTATATAGCCTATTATGAGAGCGACCTATATGAGTCTAAACATCGAATATATTTTAAGCAGTAAAACATAACATCAATCTAATTCAAACAAATTTGAATCTTATCGCACGACCGCCGTTAGTTCTAAAACAATATTGTTCAATGCAAAACTACAGAACAATGATTAAAGTTCAAAATCGCTCGTCGGTTCGTGTCTACATTACACGTGGTAGTGGCATGTCATTGAAGC
>NW_027181725.1:0-2500 GCF_028537555.1 Battus philenor
AAGAGCTGTTAATCTGTCAATCCTTCCGGTGTCCGGGCCTGGTGAGATTTCCCGTGTTGAGTCAAATTAAGCCGCAGGCTCCACTCCTGGTGGTGCCCTTCCGTCAATTCCTTTAAGTTTCAGCTTTGCAACCATACTCCCCCCGGAGTCCAAAATCTTTGGTTTCCCGGAAGCTGCCCGCCGAGCCATCGTAGTAACGTCGGCGGATCGCTAGATGACATATTTACGGTTAGAACTAGGGCGGTATCTAATCGCCTTCGAACCTCTAACTTTCGTTCTTGATTGATGAAAACACCTTTGGCAAATGCTTTCGCTGATGTTCGTCTTGCGACGATCCAAGAATTTCACCTCTAACGTCGCAATACGAATGCCCCCAGTTATCCCTATTAATCATTACCTCGGAGTTCTGAAAACCAACAAAATAGAACCGAGATCATATTCTATTATTCCATGCACGAAATATTCAAGCAGCATTTTGAGCCCGCTTTGAGCACTCTAATTTGTTCAAAGTAAAATTGTCGGCCCATCTCGACACTCACCGAAGAGCACCGCGATAGGATTTTGATATTGAACCGCCGTTTTACCGACGGCTCACCGACGATATGCTCCGCAGACGTGTCAGTATCACCGCGGATGCGGTGCACCGACAGCGCGGCGCACAAATGCAACTACGAGCTTTTTAACCGCAACAATTTTAGTATACGCTATTGGAGCTGGAGTTACCGCGGCTGCTGGCACCAGACTTGCCCTCCAATTGTTCCTCGTTAAAATATTTAAAGTGTACTCATTCCGATTACGAGGCCTCGTAAGAGTCCCGTATCGTTATTTTTCGTCACTACCTCCCCGTGCCGGGAGTGGGTAATTTGCGCGCCTGCTGCCTTCCTTGGATGTGGTAGCCGTTTCTCAGGCTCCCTCTCCGGAATCGAACCCTGATTCCCCGTTACCCGTGACAACCATGGTAGTCGCAGAAACTACCATCGAAAGTTGATAAGGCAGACATTTGAAAGATGCGTCGCCGGTGCTGGACCATGCGATCGGCAAAAGTTATCCAGATTCATCAAAATTAACGACTTCGGACGCGAGGCCCTCCGTCGATTGGTTTTGATCTAATAAAAGCACTCATCCCATCACTGGTCAGAGTTCTGATTGCATGTATTAGCTCTAGAATTACCACAGTTATCCAAGTAACCGAGGTAAGATCTAAGGAACCAAAACTGATATATTGAGCCATTCGCGGTATCGCCTTAATACGGCTTGCACTGAGACATGCATGGCTTAATCTTTGAGACAAGCATATAACTACTGGCAGGATCAACCAGGGAGCTAGCTAGAGCTAACACACACCAACACCGCACATACGAGAGATATGAGGGTGATGATGATATGATAGACGTGTGACAAGCGACGCGTCGGACGTTCGAAACGCCGTGACGCGCCGGTGCCTAGGTAGCTTTTTGCGTGCGTGCGTGCGTGCGTATTTATTACAATACACACACAACACCACACCGCAACAACAAAATAATTCGTTTTTCTATCTGTTCACGGAGGAAAATGTATATCTCAACACTCGCCTCGCGTTCGTCCAGATTTACTTTGGACGCGGCATCGCGTCCGATTCATCGGAACGTTCTTTGACGAGACACATACAAATCTTCACTTTTATAAAATATCGTTTCGCAAAACGAACAATGACCGATTTCCAGCCCGGTTTTAGAGAGATCCGAAATCCTTGATTTATATATCATGATCGACCGTCGCGCGACTAGCGCGCGACGAGCTCGTTGATGCGATGCGTTAAGGGCCGCCCCGAAGTCGACTCGGGAGCCCAACGCCGTTCGCGTTAATTAAACGAGACGTTCTCTTACGCCTTCCGCTCTTACATAACGGAGACGTCGTCCGACACAGTTTACGGTGTGTTGTTGTGGGGAGATGATCCCCTTTTTCTTCCCTCCTCCGCCGCCGCTGTGTCGTTCGTGCGTTTGTCGGTTATAGAAGTTTCAGTTTCGGGCGTTCTCGTTGGTGGCGCGCGTTGTTTGTGTATCGGTGTTATTAGTTTTGTTCGATTCGCGCGCGTTTTCTAAGAATAATTTTTAATTTTTTTTTTTTTTATTTAAAAAAAAAAAAAAAAAACTAAATCTAAAAAAAACGCAATCTCCGCAAACAAACTAACACCACCACACCACACACACCCCACCAACCAAAAAAACACACTCCACACTCCACAACCACCAACAAACAAAACAAAACAGAAGAGCATCGGAGAGAACTCTATTCGGCCGACCGGCGCGTCTCGCGCCAGTCCCATGTATATGCGGGAACGACTGTATGCGTCTCCGCGTAGCGCGATAGAGCGTTCGCGTATCGATTGCATACCACCGATCTACATATCTATATCTGACCCTGATCTCGATGTCATCGTCGTCGTCATCATCATCATCATCATCATCATCATCATCATCATCATCATCATCATCGTTCGACCCGATCGCGGATTGCGCGT
>NW_027181725.1:7500-12500 GCF_028537555.1 Battus philenor
TCCGTTCGTTCATTCGAGTTTCGCAGGTTTACCCCTGAACGGTTTCACGTACTCTTGAACTCTCTCTTCAAAGTTCTTTTCAACTTTCCCTCACGGTACTTGTTCGCTATCGGTCTCGCGGTTATATTTAGCCTTAGATGGAGTTTACCACCCACTTAGGGCTGCACTCTCAAGCAACCCGACTCTTAGGAGAGTCCCTCTCGCCGCCGCCCTCCGTCGCTACGGGCCTGGCACCCTCTGCGGGAAAACGGCCCCGTTCAAGACGAACTTGGACAGGAGTATCGACGACGAGAAAGCGGAACCTCCCGAACACCACATCTCCCGCGCTCGAGACGATCGCGGGATTCAGTGCTGGGCTCTTTCCTGTTCGCTCGCCGCTACTAGGGAAATCCTTGTTAGTTTCTTTTCCTCCGCTTACTAATATGCTTAAATTCGGCGGGTGATCCTCCCTGATCTGAGGCCAACGATAAAAATTCGAGGCAGACGCGATATCCGTACGCGACGTCCCTTATTATATTTTTGACGACGACGAACCGACGGACCGCGCGCGCAAGCAAGCAAGCGCGCACGGCGGCCGGTCGTCGTCGCGGGACGCCCTTCGGACGTCGAGTCCGCCTACCGTACACCACCCCCACCGTCGCGATCATCGCGCGTCGCAGAGCGAGTGCGCGTGCGCGAGGCGCGCGCGTCGCGAGTCCTTAGAGGTCTCTAGACGCGCGCACGCACAACGCAACGCTGCACACACAACACGCGTTGCGCGATGAACGACGACGATGACGATGATGATGATTATGATGATACGAGCGTAAACGAAAATCTCGACACGCATACGCGAGCGCGAGTACTTTTCGTTAGCGATCGATCGTCCGGCCCTTTCGGTATCGGTCCGTATCGATACGATAATATAACGTTCGCACTGGAACGACGACGCGTATCACCGACATAATACGGATGCGTAGCGACGACGAGCGGTGAACTCTCTCGCATCGGGCTAGGCGCGCGCGCACATGAACATCACGTAATGTTTACTTACATATGTTTGTGTGTGCGTTACGCTTGCCGCGCAAGAAAACATTCACCGCCTGCCGGTCGCATCCGTCGGAGACGCGTCGTCTGTGCTTCCGATATATTTTATTATATCGTATACACGAACCGATGAGCTCGGACGAAGACCGCACTACGAAGACTCGCGTCTTAGCGATGCGTGTAATCTTTTCACACTCGTTTCATATTCAATACAATTCGATATATTTAAACGGACCGTAAACGCGCTCCGCGCGTACGCGGACGTGAGGGGTGCAGCACCCCGCCGTCCGTCGTCCGTCGCGAAGAACGTTCAACGGAAACCGTCAATTGTTCGAAAGAGCGCGCGCCCGCTCGCCCGCGCGCGGTAGTGCGGCAGCGGCAGCGCGACGACAGCGACGGCGGATAGTGAGAGAGAGAGAGTGAGAGCCGCGGCGGCGCGGACGAGAGACTCTTATTAGAGATCGTCCCATCGCACCGTCCGCGAGCTCGTTCATCACCCCCCACCAACCCGCCGCCGCCGCGTCGCGCGTCACCGCCGCGCGCATCGACCGGCGCGAGCGCACGTAGCGCGCGTTCTACACCGAACAGTGTGGTTTTTATATTTTAACAGCCGGCCCTCAGACAGGAGTGGTCCTGGATATTTCTCCACGGACCGCAATGTGCGTTCGAAATGTCGATGTTCAAATGTGTCCTGCAGTTCACACTATGACGCGCAGTTAACTGCGTTCTTCATCGACCCGCGAGCCAAGTGATCCACCGTCCAGGGTAATGGTTTTTTCTTAATGTTGTTATTACTTACGGTAGCGGCCTACGGCTCTCGCCGTCGGCCACTTGATTGTCCGTTTTTATGTATTAACGTCGAAAGTTGGTCGAATTCATGTGCGCCGAGGCGTTCATAAAGAAACGGCACCGAAAAAGCTTAACGCCCCGACGCGAATCCTTTAGAATGATGAACGACGACGACCCGCGCACCCCCCAACGAGCTGGCGTGACGCACGACATTGTCATCTTTCTAACCGCTTAAATTTCGTTTTGTATAGCGCCAACCGACAATAAAGGGCCTGAGCTAGGCAGTGGGGATTTTCACCGCTTCGAACGCTCCGTTTGGTATGCCCCGGTCGGCGCTCGTCTCTCGGCGTTTTTCCGCCACCCGGCCGCTTCGACGGCGGCGGAGGCAGCGGCGGCGGTAGCACTTTCGACGAATGCCACCACCGCCACCGGCCACCGCCACGGCGCCGTCGCCGCTGCGCCGTTAGGCGTAATAGACGCTAGAGACAATTATTTCACATTTTATTTTTTATACATATATACAAACACGCACACACACACGCACGCACACGCGCGCGCGCTCGTCCGCATTAGATACGAACAGCAGCGCGCGCGTACGTACATATATATGTATATATGTCGTATATATATATATCATTATGGATGTATTACATATATATATGTGTAAACACGGTATGTACGAAGTCGTCGTCGTCGTCGTCGTCGTCGTCGCAACAGCAACAACAGCAACAGCGGCGCAACAACGTTCGTGAACATATCACGCGTCTCGCACACATACACACACGTTAATGATCCTTCCGCAGGTTCCCCTACGGAAACCTTGTTACGACTTTTACTTCCTCTAAATGATCAAGTTTGGTCAACTTCCCAGCAACGCCGACGGCCGTGAAGCCACCGCGTGTCGGTCCGAAGACCTCACTAAATCATTCAATCGGTAGTAGCGACGGGCGGTGTGTACAAAGGGCAGGGACGTAATCAACGCGAGCTTATGACTCGCGCTTACTAGGAATTCCTCGTTTATGGGGGATAATTGCAAACCCCAATCCCCAGCACGAAGGAGTTTCAACGGGTTGCCCGGGCCTCTAGGCCAGGGAGAACATGCTGATTCCTTCAGTGTAGCGCGCGTGCGGCCCAGGACATCTAAGGGCATCACAGACCTGTTATTGCTCAATCTCGTGCGGCTCGAAGCCGCCGGTCCCTCTAAGAAGAATTTTAATACGTCGCCAGTGAGTTGCGCCACCGGAGCGGCGCACACCTAAATGACGACGCCTATTTAGCAGGCTAGAGTCTCGTTCGTTACCGGAATTAACCAGACAAATCGCTCCACCAACTAAGAACGGCCATGCACCACCACCCACCGAATCAAGAAAGAGCTGTTAATCTGTCAATCCTTCCGGTGTCCGGGCCTGGTGAGATTTCCCGTGTTGAGTCAAATTAAGCCGCAGGCTCCACTCCTGGTGGTGCCCTTCCGTCAATTCCTTTAAGTTTCAGCTTTGCAACCATACTCCCCCCGGAGTCCAAAATCTTTGGTTTCCCGGAAGCTGCCCGCCGAGCCATCGTAGTAACGTCGGCGGATCGCTAGATGACATATTTACGGTTAGAACTAGGGCGGTATCTAATCGCCTTCGAACCTCTAACTTTCGTTCTTGATTGATGAAAACACCTTTGGCAAATGCTTTCGCTGATGTTCGTCTTGCGACGATCCAAGAATTTCACCTCTAACGTCGCAATACGAATGCCCCCAGTTATCCCTATTAATCATTACCTCGGAGTTCTGAAAACCAACAAAATAGAACCGAGATCATATTCTATTATTCCATGCACGAAATATTCAAGCAGCATTTTGAGCCCGCTTTGAGCACTCTAATTTGTTCAAAGTAAAATTGTCGGCCCATCTCGACACTCACCGAAGAGCACCGCGATAGGATTTTGATATTGAACCGCCGTTTTACCGACGGCTCACCGACGATATGCTCCGCAGACGTGTCAGTATCACCGCGGATGCGGTGCACCGACAGCGCGGCGCACAAATGCAACTACGAGCTTTTTAACCGCAACAATTTTAGTATACGCTATTGGAGCTGGAGTTACCGCGGCTGCTGGCACCAGACTTGCCCTCCAATTGTTCCTCGTTAAAATATTTAAAGTGTACTCATTCCGATTACGAGGCCTCGTAAGAGTCCCGTATCGTTATTTTTCGTCACTACCTCCCCGTGCCGGGAGTGGGTAATTTGCGCGCCTGCTGCCTTCCTTGGATGTGGTAGCCGTTTCTCAGGCTCCCTCTCCGGAATCGAACCCTGATTCCCCGTTACCCGTGACAACCATGGTAGTCGCAGAAACTACCATCGAAAGTTGATAAGGCAGACATTTGAAAGATGCGTCGCCGGTGCTGGACCATGCGATCGGCAAAAGTTATCCAGATTCATCAAAATTAACGACTTCGGACGCGAGGCCCTCCGTCGATTGGTTTTGATCTAATAAAAGCACTCATCCCATCACTGGTCAGAGTTCTGATTGCATGTATTAGCTCTAGAATTACCACAGTTATCCAAGTAACCGAGGTAAGATCTAAGGAACCAAAACTGATATATTGAGCCATTCGCGGTATCGCCTTAATACGGCTTGCACTGAGACATGCATGGCTTAATCTTTGAGACAAGCATATAACTACTGGCAGGATCAACCAGGGAGCTAGCTAGAGCTAACACACACCAACACCGCACATACGAGAGATATGAGGGTGATGATGATATGATAGACGTGTGACAAGCGACGCGTCGGACGTTCGAAACGCCGTGACGCGCCGGTGCCTAGGTAGCTTTTTGCGTGCGTGCGTGCGTGCGTATTTATTACAATACACACACAACACCACACCGCAACAACAAAATGAATTCGTTTTTCTATCTGTTCACGGAGGAAAATGTATATCTCAACACTCGCCTCGCGTTCGTCCAGATTTACTTTGGACGCGGCATCGCGTCCGATTCATCGGAACGTTCTTTGACGAGACACATACAAATCTTCACTTTTATAAAATATCGTTTCGCAAAACGAACAATGACCGATTTCCAGCCCGGTTTTAGAGAGATCCGAAATCCTTGATTTATATATCATGATCGACCGTCGCGCGACTAGCGCGCGACGAGCTCGTTGATGCGATGCGTTAAGGGCCGCCCCGAAGTCGA
>NW_027181725.1:20000-25000 GCF_028537555.1 Battus philenor
CGATAATATAACGTTCGCACTGGAACGACGACGCGTATCACCGACATAATACGGATGCGTAGCGACGACGAGCGGTGAACTCTCTCGCATCGGGCTAGGCGCGCGCGCACATGAACATCACGTAATGTTTACTTACATATGTTTGTGTGTGCGTTACGCTTGCCGCGCAAGAAAACATTCACCGCCTGCCGGTCGCATCCGTCGGAGACGCGTCGTCTGTGCTTCCGATATATTTTATTATATCGTATACACGAACCGATGAGCTCGGACGAAGACCGCACTACGAAGACTCGCGTCTTAGCGATGCGTGTAATCTTTTCACACTCGTTTCATATTCAATACAATTCGATATATTTAAACGGACCGTAAACGCGCTCCGCGCGTACGCGGACGTGAGGGGTGCAGCACCCCGCCGTCCGTCGTCCGTCGCGAAGAACGTTCAACGGAAACCGTCAATTGTTCGAAAGAGCGCGCGCCCGCTCGCCCGCGCGCGGTAGTGCGGCAGCGGCAGCGCGACGACAGCGACGGCGGATAGTGAGAGAGAGAGAGTGAGAGCCGCGGCGGCGCGGACGAGAGACTCTTATTAGAGATCGTCCCATCGCACCGTCCGCGAGCTCGTTCATCACCCCCCACCAACCCGCCGCCGCCGCGTCGCGCGTCACCGCCGCGCGCATCGACCGGCGCGAGCGCACGTAGCGCGCGTTCTACACCGAACAGTGTGGTTTTTATATTTTAACAGCCGGCCCTCAGACAGGAGTGGTCCTGGATATTTCTCCACGGACCGCAATGTGCGTTCGAAATGTCGATGTTCAAATGTGTCCTGCAGTTCACACTATGACGCGCAGTTAACTGCGTTCTTCATCGACCCGCGAGCCAAGTGATCCACCGTCCAGGGTAATGGTTTTTTCTTAATGTTGTTATTACTTACGGTAGCGGCCTACGGCTCTCGCCGTCGGCCACTTGATTGTCCGTTTTTATGTATTAACGTCGAAAGTTGGTCGAATTCATGTGCGCCGAGGCGTTCATAAAGAAACGGCACCGAAAAAGCTTAACGCCCCGACGCGAATCCTTTAGAATGATGAACGACGACGACCCGCGCACCCCCCAACGAGCTGGCGTGACGCACGACATTGTCATCTTTCTAACCGCTTAAATTTCGTTTTGTATAGCGCCAACCGACAATAAAGGGCCTGAGCTAGGCAGTGGGGATTTTCACCGCTTCGAACGCTCCGTTTGGTATGCCCCGGTCGGCGCTCGTCTCTCGGCGTTTTTCCGCCACCCGGCCGCTTCGACGGCGGCGGAGGCAGCGGCGGCGGTAGCACTTTCGACGAATGCCACCACCGCCACCGGCCACCGCCACGGCGCCGTCGCCGCTGCGCCGTTAGGCGTAATAGACGCTAGAGACAATTATTTCACATTTTATTTTTTATACATATATACAAACACGCACACACACACGCACGCACACGCGCGCGCGCTCGTCCGCATTAGATACGAACAGCAGCGCGCGCGTACGTACATATATATGTATATATGTCGTATATATATATATCATTATGGATGTATTACATATATATATGTGTAAACACGGTATGTACGAAGTCGTCGTCGTCGTCGTCGTCGTCGTCGCAACAGCAACAACAGCAACAGCGGCGCAACAACGTTCGTGAACATATCACGCGTCTCGCACACATACACACACGTTAATGATCCTTCCGCAGGTTCCCCTACGGAAACCTTGTTACGACTTTTACTTCCTCTAAATGATCAAGTTTGGTCAACTTCCCAGCAACGCCGACGGCCGTGAAGCCACCGCGTGTCGGTCCGAAGACCTCACTAAATCATTCAATCGGTAGTAGCGACGGGCGGTGTGTACAAAGGGCAGGGACGTAATCAACGCGAGCTTATGACTCGCGCTTACTAGGAATTCCTCGTTTATGGGGGATAATTGCAAACCCCAATCCCCAGCACGAAGGAGTTTCAACGGGTTGCCCGGGCCTCTAGGCCAGGGAGAACATGCTGATTCCTTCAGTGTAGCGCGCGTGCGGCCCAGGACATCTAAGGGCATCACAGACCTGTTATTGCTCAATCTCGTGCGGCTCGAAGCCGCCGGTCCCTCTAAGAAGAATTTTAATACGTCGCCAGTGAGTTGCGCCACCGGAGCGGCGCACACCTAAATGACGACGCCTATTTAGCAGGCTAGAGTCTCGTTCGTTACCGGAATTAACCAGACAAATCGCTCCACCAACTAAGAACGGCCATGCACCACCACCCACCGAATCAAGAAAGAGCTGTTAATCTGTCAATCCTTCCGGTGTCCGGGCCTGGTGAGATTTCCCGTGTTGAGTCAAATTAAGCCGCAGGCTCCACTCCTGGTGGTGCCCTTCCGTCAATTCCTTTAAGTTTCAGCTTTGCAACCATACTCCCCCCGGAGTCCAAAATCTTTGGTTTCCCGGAAGCTGCCCGCCGAGCCATCGTAGTAACGTCGGCGGATCGCTAGATGACATATTTACGGTTAGAACTAGGGCGGTATCTAATCGCCTTCGAACCTCTAACTTTCGTTCTTGATTGATGAAAACACCTTTGGCAAATGCTTTCGCTGATGTTCGTCTTGCGACGATCCAAGAATTTCACCTCTAACGTCGCAATACGAATGCCCCCAGTTATCCCTATTAATCATTACCTCGGAGTTCTGAAAACCAACAAAATAGAACCGAGATCATATTCTATTATTCCATGCACGAAATATTCAAGCAGCATTTTGAGCCCGCTTTGAGCACTCTAATTTGTTCAAAGTAAAATTGTCGGCCCATCTCGACACTCACCGAAGAGCACCGCGATAGGATTTTGGATATTGAACCGCCGTTTTACCGACGGCTCACCGACGATATGCTCCGCAGACGTGTCAGTATCACCGCGGATGCGGTGCACCGACAGCGCGGCGCACAAATGCAACTACGAGCTTTTTAACCGCAACAATTTTAGTATACGCTATTGGAGCTGGAGTTACCGCGGCTGCTGGCACCAGACTTGCCCTCCAATTGTTCCTCGTTAAAATATTTAAAGTGTACTCATTCCGATTACGAGGCCTCGTAAGAGTCCCGTATCGTTATTTTTCGTCACTACCTCCCCGTGCCGGGAGTGGGTAATTTGCGCGCCTGCTGCCTTCCTTGGATGTGGTAGCCGTTTCTCAGGCTCCCTCTCCGGAATCGAACCCTGATTCCCCGTTACCCGTGACAACCATGGTAGTCGCAGAAACTACCATCGAAAGTTGATAAGGCAGACATTTGAAAGATGCGTCGCCGGTGCTGGACCATGCGATCGGCAAAAGTTATCCAGATTCATCAAAATTAACGACTTCGGACGCGAGGCCCTCCGTCGATTGGTTTTGATCTAATAAAAGCACTCATCCCATCACTGGTCAGAGTTCTGATTGCATGTATTAGCTCTAGAATTACCACAGTTATCCAAGTAACCGAGGTAAGATCTAAGGAACCAAAACTGATATATTGAGCCATTCGCGGTATCGCCTTAATACGGCTTGCACTGAGACATGCATGGCTTAATCTTTGAGACAAGCATATAACTACTGGCAGGATCAACCAGGGAGCTAGCTAGAGCTAACACACACCAACACCGCACATACGAGAGATATGAGGGTGATGATGATATGATAGACGTGTGACAAGCGACGCGTCGGACGTTCGAAACGCCGTGACGCGCCGGTGCCTAGGTAGCTTTTTGCGTGCGTGCGTGCGTGCGTATTTATTACAATACACACACAACACCACACCGCAACAACAAAATGAATTCGTTTTTCTATCTGTTCACGGAGGAAAATGTATATCTCAACACTCGCCTCGCGTTCGTCCAGATTTACTTTGGACGCGGCATCGCGTCCGATTCATCGGAACGTTCTTTGACGAGACACATACAAATCTTCACTTTTATAAAATATCGTTTCGCAAAACGAACAATGACCGATTTCCAGCCCGGTTTTAGAGAGATCCGAAATCCTTGATTTATATATCATGATCGACCGTCGCGCGACTAGCGCGCGACGAGCTCGTTGATGCGATGCGTTAAGGGCCGCCCCGAAGTCGACTCGGGAGCCCAACGCCGTTCGCGTTAATTAAACGAGACGTTCTCTTACGCCTTCCGCTCTTACATAACGGAGACGTCGTCCGACACAGTTTACGGTGTGTTGTTGTGGGGAGATGATCCCCTTTTTCTTCCCTCCTCCGCCGCCGCTGTGTCGTTCGTGCGTTTGTCGGTTATAGAAGTTTCAGTTTCGGGCGTTCTCGTTGGTGGCGCGCGTTGTTTGTGTATCGGTGTTATTAGTTTTGTTCGATTCGCGCGCGTTTTCTAAGAATAATTTTTAAATTTTTTTTTTTTTATAAAAAAAAAAAAAAAAAAACTAAATCTAAAAAAAACGCAATCTCCGCAAACAAACTAACACCACCACACCACACACACCCCACCAACCAAAAAAACACACTCCACACTCCACAACCACCAACAAACAAAACAAAACAGAAGAGCATCGGAGAGAACTCTATTCGGCCGACCGGCGCGTCTCGCGCCAGTCCCATGTATATGCGGGAACGACTGTATGCGTCTCCGCGTAGCGCGATAGAGCGTTCGCGTATCGATTGCATACCACCGATCTACATATCTATATCTGACCCTGATCTCGATGTCATCGTCGTCGTCATCATCATCATCATCATCATCATCATCATCATCATCATCATCATCATCGTTCGACCCGATCGCGGATTGCGCGTAGCCAGCCGCCGATGCGTTCGCGTATCGATTTCTGAAAACGACAGAGTCCGGTCCCGTTCGCGTATCGATGCATAAATTTCGTGCTGATGACGATCGCACTCTTTCATACGCGATGTCGACTGAGACAAAGAAAGGTGTCGTCGTCGTCGTCGTCGTCGTCGTCGTCGTCGTCGTCGAGACGGTAGCGGTCCGTAATAAAGATCGTGCGGCCC
>NW_027181725.1:30000-35000 GCF_028537555.1 Battus philenor
CTACGGGCCTGGCACCCTCTGCGGGAAAACGGCCCCGTTCAAGACGAACTTGGACAGGAGTATCGACGACGAGAAAGCGGAACCTCCCGAACACCACATCTCCCGCGCTCGAGACGATCGCGGGATTCAGTGCTGGGCTCTTTCCTGTTCGCTCGCCGCTACTAGGGAAATCCTTGTTAGTTTCTTTTCCTCCGCTTACTAATATGCTTAAATTCGGCGGGTGATCCTCCCTGATCTGAGGCCAACGATAAAAATTCGAGGCAGACGCGATATCCGTACGCGACGTCCCTTATTATATTTTTGACGACGACGAACCGACGGACCGCGCGCGCAAGCAAGCAAGCGCGCACGGCGGCCGGTCGTCGTCGCGGGACGCCCTTCGGACGTCGAGTCCGCCTACCGTACACCACCCCCACCGTCGCGATCATCGCGCGTCGCAGAGCGAGTGCGCGTGCGCGAGGCGCGCGCGTCGCGAGTCCTTAGAGGTCTCTAGACGCGCGCACGCACAACGCAACGCTGCACACACAACACGCGTTGCGCGATGAACGACGACGATGACGATGATGATGATTATGATGATACGAGCGTAAACGAAAATCTCGACACGCATACGCGAGCGCGAGTACTTTTCGTTAGCGATCGATCGTCCGGCCCTTTCGGTATCGGTCCGTATCGATACGATAATATAACGTTCGCACTGGAACGACGACGCGTATCACCGACATAATACGGATGCGTAGCGACGACGAGCGGTGAACTCTCTCGCATCGGGCTAGGCGCGCGCGCACATGAACATCACGTAATGTTTACTTACATATGTTTGTGTGTGCGTTACGCTTGCCGCGCAAGAAAACATTCACCGCCTGCCGGTCGCATCCGTCGGAGACGCGTCGTCTGTGCTTCCGATATATTTTATTATATCGTATACACGAACCGATGAGCTCGGACGAAGACCGCACTACGAAGACTCGCGTCTTAGCGATGCGTGTAATCTTTTCACACTCGTTTCATATTCAATACAATTCGATATATTTAAACGGACCGTAAACGCGCTCCGCGCGTACGCGGACGTGAGGGGTGCAGCACCCCGCCGTCCGTCGTCCGTCGCGAAGAACGTTCAACGGAAACCGTCAATTGTTCGAAAGAGCGCGCGCCCGCTCGCCCGCGCGCGGTAGTGCGGCAGCGGCAGCGCGACGACAGCGACGGCGGATAGTGAGAGAGAGAGAGTGAGAGCCGCGGCGGCGCGGACGAGAGACTCTTATTAGAGATCGTCCCATCGCACCGTCCGCGAGCTCGTTCATCACCCCCCACCAACCCGCCGCCGCCGCGTCGCGCGTCACCGCCGCGCGCATCGACCGGCGCGAGCGCACGTAGCGCGCGTTCTACACCGAACAGTGTGGTTTTTATATTTTAACAGCCGGCCCTCAGACAGGAGTGGTCCTGGATATTTCTCCACGGACCGCAATGTGCGTTCGAAATGTCGATGTTCAAATGTGTCCTGCAGTTCACACTATGACGCGCAGTTAACTGCGTTCTTCATCGACCCGCGAGCCAAGTGATCCACCGTCCAGGGTAATGGTTTTTTCTTAATGTTGTTATTACTTACGGTAGCGGCCTACGGCTCTCGCCGTCGGCCACTTGATTGTCCGTTTTTATGTATTAACGTCGAAAGTTGGTCGAATTCATGTGCGCCGAGGCGTTCATAAAGAAACGGCACCGAAAAAGCTTAACGCCCCGACGCGAATCCTTTAGAATGATGAACGACGACGACCCGCGCACCCCCCAACGAGCTGGCGTGACGCACGACATTGTCATCTTTCTAACCGCTTAAATTTCGTTTTGTATAGCGCCAACCGACAATAAAGGGCCTGAGCTAGGCAGTGGGGATTTTCACCGCTTCGAACGCTCCGTTTGGTATGCCCCGGTCGGCGCTCGTCTCTCGGCGTTTTTCCGCCACCCGGCCGCTTCGACGGCGGCGGAGGCAGCGGCGGCGGTAGCACTTTCGACGAATGCCACCACCGCCACCGGCCACCGCCACGGCGCCGTCGCCGCTGCGCCGTTAGGCGTAATAGACGCTAGAGACAATTATTTCACATTTTATTTTTTATACATATATACAAACACGCACACACACACGCACGCACACGCGCGCGCGCTCGTCCGCATTAGATACGAACAGCAGCGCGCGCGTACGTACATATATATGTATATATGTCGTATATATATATATCATTATGGATGTATTACATATATATATGTGTAAACACGGTATGTACGAAGTCGTCGTCGTCGTCGTCGTCGTCGTCGCAACAGCAACAACAGCAACAGCGGCGCAACAACGTTCGTGAACATATCACGCGTCTCGCACACATACACACACGTTAATGATCCTTCCGCAGGTTCCCCTACGGAAACCTTGTTACGACTTTTACTTCCTCTAAATGATCAAGTTTGGTCAACTTCCCAGCAACGCCGACGGCCGTGAAGCCACCGCGTGTCGGTCCGAAGACCTCACTAAATCATTCAATCGGTAGTAGCGACGGGCGGTGTGTACAAAGGGCAGGGACGTAATCAACGCGAGCTTATGACTCGCGCTTACTAGGAATTCCTCGTTTATGGGGGATAATTGCAAACCCCAATCCCCAGCACGAAGGAGTTTCAACGGGTTGCCCGGGCCTCTAGGCCAGGGAGAACATGCTGATTCCTTCAGTGTAGCGCGCGTGCGGCCCAGGACATCTAAGGGCATCACAGACCTGTTATTGCTCAATCTCGTGCGGCTCGAAGCCGCCGGTCCCTCTAAGAAGAATTTTAATACGTCGCCAGTGAGTTGCGCCACCGGAGCGGCGCACACCTAAATGACGACGCCTATTTAGCAGGCTAGAGTCTCGTTCGTTACCGGAATTAACCAGACAAATCGCTCCACCAACTAAGAACGGCCATGCACCACCACCCACCGAATCAAGAAAGAGCTGTTAATCTGTCAATCCTTCCGGTGTCCGGGCCTGGTGAGATTTCCCGTGTTGAGTCAAATTAAGCCGCAGGCTCCACTCCTGGTGGTGCCCTTCCGTCAATTCCTTTAAGTTTCAGCTTTGCAACCATACTCCCCCCGGAGTCCAAAATCTTTGGTTTCCCGGAAGCTGCCCGCCGAGCCATCGTAGTAACGTCGGCGGATCGCTAGATGACATATTTACGGTTAGAACTAGGGCGGTATCTAATCGCCTTCGAACCTCTAACTTTCGTTCTTGATTGATGAAAACACCTTTGGCAAATGCTTTCGCTGATGTTCGTCTTGCGACGATCCAAGAATTTCACCTCTAACGTCGCAATACGAATGCCCCCAGTTATCCCTATTAATCATTACCTCGGAGTTCTGAAAACCAACAAAATAGAACCGAGATCATATTCTATTATTCCATGCACGAAATATTCAAGCAGCATTTTGAGCCCGCTTTGAGCACTCTAATTTGTTCAAAGTAAAATTGTCGGCCCATCTCGACACTCACCGAAGAGCACCGCGATAGGATTTTGATATTGAACCGCCGTTTTACCGACGGCTCACCGACGATATGCTCCGCAGACGTGTCAGTATCACCGCGGATGCGGTGCACCGACAGCGCGGCGCACAAATGCAACTACGAGCTTTTTAACCGCAACAATTTTAGTATACGCTATTGGAGCTGGAGTTACCGCGGCTGCTGGCACCAGACTTGCCCTCCAATTGTTCCTCGTTAAAATATTTAAAGTGTACTCATTCCGATTACGAGGCCTCGTAAGAGTCCCGTATCGTTATTTTTCGTCACTACCTCCCCGTGCCGGGAGTGGG
The DNA here is from genome assembly GCF_028537555.1 of Battus philenor. Lineage (NCBI taxonomy): Eukaryota > Metazoa > Arthropoda > Insecta > Lepidoptera > Papilionidae > Battus > Battus philenor. The sequence continues at coordinate 33,824 of NW_027181725.1, forward strand.
TAATTTGCGCGCCTGCTGCCTTCCTTGGATGTGGTAGCCGTTTCTCAGGCTCCCTCTCCGGAATCGAACCCTGATTCCCCGTTACCCGTGACAACCATGGTAGTCGCAGAAACTACCATCGAAAGTTGATAAGGCAGACATTTGAAAGATGCGTCGCCGGTGCTGGACCATGCGATCGGCAAAAGTTATCCAGATTCATCAAAATTAACGACTTCGGACGCGAGGCCCTCCGTCGATTGGTTTTGATCTAATAAAAGCACTCATCCCATCACTGGTCAGAGTTCTGATTGCATGTATTAGCTCTAGAATTACCACAGTTATCCAAGTAACCGAGGTAAGATCTAAGGAACCAAAACTGATATATTGAGCCATTCGCGGTATCGCCTTAATACGGCTTGCACTGAGACATGCATGGCTTAATCTTTGAGACAAGCATATAACTACTGGCAGGATCAACCAGGGAGCTAGCTAGAGCTAACACACACCAACACCGCACATACGAGAGATATGAGGGTGATGATGATATGATAGACGTGTGACAAGCGACGCGTCGGACGTTCGAAACGCCGTGACGCGCCGGTGCCTAGGTAGCTTTTTGCGTGCGTGCGTGCGTGCGTATTTATTACAATACACACACAACACCACACCGCAACAACAAAATGAATTCGTTTTTCTATCTGTTCACGGAGGAAAATGTATATCTCAACACTCGCCTCGCGTTCGTCCAGATTTACTTTGGACGCGGCATCGCGTCCGATTCATCGGAACGTTCTTTGACGAGACACATACAAATCTTCACTTTTATAAAATATCGTTTCGCAAAACGAACAATGACCGATTTCCAGCCCGGTTTTAGAGAGATCCGAAATCCTTGATTTATATATCATGATCGACCGTCGCGCGACTAGCGCGCGACGAGCTCGTTGATGCGATGCGTTAAGGGCCGCCCCGAAGTCGACTCGGGAGCCCAACGCCGTTCGCGTTAATTAAACGAGACGTTCTCTTACGCCTTCCGCTCTTACATAACGGAGACGTCGTCCGACACAGTTTACGGTGTGTTGTTGTGGGGAGATGATCCCCTTTTTCTTCCCTCCTCCGCCGCCGCTGTGTCGTTCGTGCGTTTGTCGGTTATAGAAGTTTCAGTTTCGGGCGTTCTCGTTGGTGGCGCGCGTTGTTT
>NW_027181725.1:40000-45000 GCF_028537555.1 Battus philenor
TTGGTCCGTGTTTCAAGACGGGTCCTGCGAGTGCCCGAAACTGAATCATCGCAGACAGAGACGCGCACGGTCCGAGACAGCACGGCTGCGACGACAGACGCGCCGCAACGAGGTCCGCGCTCGGGCAGGACCTCGTGTACGACGTTATCTTGCGTCGGGCCGGACGCGCCTTTAGAGAGCGCGTGCGCGATTCTTATCATTATACCGTCCGGCGGCCGATCGGCTACCGCGAAACGGTCCAACGTCCTGACTCCGCTCGCGCGAAGTGAACGCTGGGCTGCCCGTCGGCGGCGCTTAGATCGACACCCGAACGGGTCGCGATGCATTACTGAGAGAGAAGTGCACGCCCTCCGCGGACGTCGACGCGCACCGGCCCGTGCGACGCGATACAGCGCCCGATTAAAGGCGGACCGGACGTCGCATCAGAGCGCGGGCGCGTACGCCGCGGAATGACGATGAATCTCTCCGTTCGTTCATTCGAGTTTCGCAGGTTTACCCCTGAACGGTTTCACGTACTCTTGAACTCTCTCTTCAAAGTTCTTTTCAACTTTCCCTCACGGTACTTGTTCGCTATCGGTCTCGCGGTTATATTTAGCCTTAGATGGAGTTTACCACCCACTTAGGGCTGCACTCTCAAGCAACCCGACTCTTAGGAGAGTCCCTCTCGCCGCCGCCCTCCGTCGCTACGGGCCTGGCACCCTCTGCGGGAAAACGGCCCCGTTCAAGACGAACTTGGACAGGAGTATCGACGACGAGAAAGCGGAACCTCCCGAACACCACATCTCCCGCGCTCGAGACGATCGCGGGATTCAGTGCTGGGCTCTTTCCTGTTCGCTCGCCGCTACTAGGGAAATCCTTGTTAGTTTCTTTTCCTCCGCTTACTAATATGCTTAAATTCGGCGGGTGATCCTCCCTGATCTGAGGCCAACGATAAAAATTCGAGGCAGACGCGATATCCGTACGCGACGTCCCTTATTATATTTTTGACGACGACGAACCGACGGACCGCGCGCGCAAGCAAGCAAGCGCGCACGGCGGCCGGTCGTCGTCGCGGGACGCCCTTCGGACGTCGAGTCCGCCTACCGTACACCACCCCCACCGTCGCGATCATCGCGCGTCGCAGAGCGAGTGCGCGTGCGCGAGGCGCGCGCGTCGCGAGTCCTTAGAGGTCTCTAGACGCGCGCACGCACAACGCAACGCTGCACACACAACACGCGTTGCGCGATGAACGACGACGATGACGATGATGATGATTATGATGATACGAGCGTAAACGAAAATCTCGACACGCATACGCGAGCGCGAGTACTTTTCGTTAGCGATCGATCGTCCGGCCCTTTCGGTATCGGTCCGTATCGATACGATAATATAACGTTCGCACTGGAACGACGACGCGTATCACCGACATAATACGGATGCGTAGCGACGACGAGCGGTGAACTCTCTCGCATCGGGCTAGGCGCGCGCGCACATGAACATCACGTAATGTTTACTTACATATGTTTGTGTGTGCGTTACGCTTGCCGCGCAAGAAAACATTCACCGCCTGCCGGTCGCATCCGTCGGAGACGCGTCGTCTGTGCTTCCGATATATTTTATTATATCGTATACACGAACCGATGAGCTCGGACGAAGACCGCACTACGAAGACTCGCGTCTTAGCGATGCGTGTAATCTTTTCACACTCGTTTCATATTCAATACAATTCGATATATTTAAACGGACCGTAAACGCGCTCCGCGCGTACGCGGACGTGAGGGGTGCAGCACCCCGCCGTCCGTCGTCCGTCGCGAAGAACGTTCAACGGAAACCGTCAATTGTTCGAAAGAGCGCGCGCCCGCTCGCCCGCGCGCGGTAGTGCGGCAGCGGCAGCGCGACGACAGCGACGGCGGATAGTGAGAGAGAGAGAGTGAGAGCCGCGGCGGCGCGGACGAGAGACTCTTATTAGAGATCGTCCCATCGCACCGTCCGCGAGCTCGTTCATCACCCCCCACCAACCCGCCGCCGCCGCGTCGCGCGTCACCGCCGCGCGCATCGACCGGCGCGAGCGCACGTAGCGCGCGTTCTACACCGAACAGTGTGGTTTTTATATTTTAACAGCCGGCCCTCAGACAGGAGTGGTCCTGGATATTTCTCCACGGACCGCAATGTGCGTTCGAAATGTCGATGTTCAAATGTGTCCTGCAGTTCACACTATGACGCGCAGTTAACTGCGTTCTTCATCGACCCGCGAGCCAAGTGATCCACCGTCCAGGGTAATGGTTTTTTCTTAATGTTGTTATTACTTACGGTAGCGGCCTACGGCTCTCGCCGTCGGCCACTTGATTGTCCGTTTTTATGTATTAACGTCGAAAGTTGGTCGAATTCATGTGCGCCGAGGCGTTCATAAAGAAACGGCACCGAAAAAGCTTAACGCCCCGACGCGAATCCTTTAGAATGATGAACGACGACGACCCGCGCACCCCCCAACGAGCTGGCGTGACGCACGACATTGTCATCTTTCTAACCGCTTAAATTTCGTTTTGTATAGCGCCAACCGACAATAAAGGGCCTGAGCTAGGCAGTGGGGATTTTCACCGCTTCGAACGCTCCGTTTGGTATGCCCCGGTCGGCGCTCGTCTCTCGGCGTTTTTCCGCCACCCGGCCGCTTCGACGGCGGCGGAGGCAGCGGCGGCGGTAGCACTTTCGACGAATGCCACCACCGCCACCGGCCACCGCCACGGCGCCGTCGCCGCTGCGCCGTTAGGCGTAATAGACGCTAGAGACAATTATTTCACATTTTATTTTTTATACATATATACAAACACGCACACACACACGCACGCACACGCGCGCGCGCTCGTCCGCATTAGATACGAACAGCAGCGCGCGCGTACGTACATATATATGTATATATGTCGTATATATATATATCATTATGGATGTATTACATATATATATGTGTAAACACGGTATGTACGAAGTCGTCGTCGTCGTCGTCGTCGTCGTCGCAACAGCAACAACAGCAACAGCGGCGCAACAACGTTCGTGAACATATCACGCGTCTCGCACACATACACACACGTTAATGATCCTTCCGCAGGTTCCCCTACGGAAACCTTGTTACGACTTTTACTTCCTCTAAATGATCAAGTTTGGTCAACTTCCCAGCAACGCCGACGGCCGTGAAGCCACCGCGTGTCGGTCCGAAGACCTCACTAAATCATTCAATCGGTAGTAGCGACGGGCGGTGTGTACAAAGGGCAGGGACGTAATCAACGCGAGCTTATGACTCGCGCTTACTAGGAATTCCTCGTTTATGGGGGATAATTGCAAACCCCAATCCCCAGCACGAAGGAGTTTCAACGGGTTGCCCGGGCCTCTAGGCCAGGGAGAACATGCTGATTCCTTCAGTGTAGCGCGCGTGCGGCCCAGGACATCTAAGGGCATCACAGACCTGTTATTGCTCAATCTCGTGCGGCTCGAAGCCGCCGGTCCCTCTAAGAAGAATTTTAATACGTCGCCAGTGAGTTGCGCCACCGGAGCGGCGCACACCTAAATGACGACGCCTATTTAGCAGGCTAGAGTCTCGTTCGTTACCGGAATTAACCAGACAAATCGCTCCACCAACTAAGAACGGCCATGCACCACCACCCACCGAATCAAGAAAGAGCTGTTAATCTGTCAATCCTTCCGGTGTCCGGGCCTGGTGAGATTTCCCGTGTTGAGTCAAATTAAGCCGCAGGCTCCACTCCTGGTGGTGCCCTTCCGTCAATTCCTTTAAGTTTCAGCTTTGCAACCATACTCCCCCCGGAGTCCAAAATCTTTGGTTTCCCGGAAGCTGCCCGCCGAGCCATCGTAGTAACGTCGGCGGATCGCTAGATGACATATTTACGGTTAGAACTAGGGCGGTATCTAATCGCCTTCGAACCTCTAACTTTCGTTCTTGATTGATGAAAACACCTTTGGCAAATGCTTTCGCTGATGTTCGTCTTGCGACGATCCAAGAATTTCACCTCTAACGTCGCAATACGAATGCCCCCAGTTATCCCTATTAATCATTACCTCGGAGTTCTGAAAACCAACAAAATAGAACCGAGATCATATTCTATTATTCCATGCACGAAATATTCAAGCAGCATTTTGAGCCCGCTTTGAGCACTCTAATTTGTTCAAAGTAAAATTGTCGGCCCATCTCGACACTCACCGAAGAGCACCGCGATAGGATTTTGATATTGAACCGCCGTTTTACCGACGGCTCACCGACGATATGCTCCGCAGACGTGTCAGTATCACCGCGGATGCGGTGCACCGACAGCGCGGCGCACAAATGCAACTACGAGCTTTTTAACCGCAACAATTTTAGTATACGCTATTGGAGCTGGAGTTACCGCGGCTGCTGGCACCAGACTTGCCCTCCAATTGTTCCTCGTTAAAATATTTAAAGTGTACTCATTCCGATTACGAGGCCTCGTAAGAGTCCCGTATCGTTATTTTTCGTCACTACCTCCCCGTGCCGGGAGTGGGTAATTTGCGCGCCTGCTGCCTTCCTTGGATGTGGTAGCCGTTTCTCAGGCTCCCTCTCCGGAATCGAACCCTGATTCCCCGTTACCCGTGACAACCATGGTAGTCGCAGAAACTACCATCGAAAGTTGATAAGGCAGACATTTGAAAGATGCGTCGCCGGTGCTGGACCATGCGATCGGCAAAAGTTATCCAGATTCATCAAAATTAACGACTTCGGACGCGAGGCCCTCCGTCGATTGGTTTTGATCTAATAAAAGCACTCATCCCATCACTGGTCAGAGTTCTGATTGCATGTATTAGCTCTAGAATTACCACAGTTATCCAAGTAACCGAGGTAAGATCTAAGGAACCAAAACTGATATATTGAGCCATTCGCGGTATCGCCTTAATACGGCTTGCACTGAGACATGCATGGCTTAATCTTTGAGACAAGCATATAACTACTGGCAGGATCAACCAGGGAGCTAGCTAGAGCTAACACACACCAACACCGC
>NW_027181726.1:1487500-1504471 GCF_028537555.1 Battus philenor
CTTCCCTTGTATGACCGAGTTGCTCGCCTCCCATAGTCAGTAATGGGGTGTCGTATTTAAGCTTATTGGTTAGCACCATCACCTTTGTTTTGTGAGGTGCAAACCGCAGCTTGTTCTTGACTCCCCATTCATGAATATGAGCGAGAACCTCATTGGCCTTACTCGAGATGTCCTGAGCCTTCTGCCCCGAGAAGACCAGCACAATGTCATCTGCGAACGCTTGGCAGTATGTCCCGCCCTTTACCACCTCTTCCAGGAGGGGGTTAATGAGGAGGGTCCAGAAGGCCGGACCCCCACAGACCCTTGCACGCACCCCTTGGTGGTCTCTCTGGCCCACTCCGCCCCCGCGTACCGTACGGACACCTTGCGGTCGCTAAAGTAGCTATCGACAAGGCGCCGCAGATTCACGGGGCAGCGCGTTTCTGCCAGTCTACACCTTATAGCAGGCCACCAAGCGTTATCGAAGGCTCCCTCTATATCCAGTGACACCAACACTACAATCTCCTTCTCCTCCAAGCGAGCTCGCAGGTGCTGGGTCAGGTTATACAGGGAGTCCTCGGTACATCTCTGCGGCATAAAGCCATATTGATGGCTACTGATATAAGGCGCAGTGTACCACCGGATTCTTTTGACCATGATCTTTTCGAACATTTTCCCTATGATAGGTAGAAGTCCGATCGGCCTATAAGATTTCGGGTGCGTATAGTCCTCTTTGTCGGGCTTCCGGAAAGCCACGACAACCGCTTCCTTCCACCTCGTGGGGAAGTGGGAAAGCGCGAGACATCTATTTGAGAGAGCCAAAAATAGGACTGGGTCCGCGTCAATGGCCGCCCTGCAGATGTCCGCAGTGAGTCCGTCTGCGCCCGGTGCCTTCTTGGCATTTGAGGTTGACACGGACCATCGGAGTTCCTCCATCGTAAACGGAGGGTCGAGGGTTTCGCCACCACTCTCCGCGTTGATTTCATCGGATTTAACTCTTACAATTTGGTGGTCCGCATTGTCCTCCCCGGGGTTGTCTTCCGGGAAGAAAACCTCTGCCAGCAGCCTGGCTGACCCCTCTGCATCCAGCACTTTATTGGACTGGACGAGGAGGACGTCCTCGCGCATTGTCTGCGTGCGGCGAATCACGCGGTATATCCCATCCCACATTGACTCTCTATCTTGTTTCTCACAAAACTGTTTCCAACTGGAGGTCTGAGCCGCCTTTGCCTCAAGGCGGTAAGCTTCTTTCGCTTCGACGTATTCGCGTACAACCAGCTCCTTCCGGGCCGGCCTCGCGTTTCTTATTCGTCTCTTTTTTCTCGCCACGTCTTTCTTGAGGAGGGTGAGATTCTCAGACCACCAGGGCAGCTGTGCCCCTTTCCGCTTGGAGACCTTTGGCAAGATCAGCTCGCAGGCTTCCCCCACGGTGTCCATGTACCGACCAACAAAGCTGTCCAACGCCCCCTTTTCAGTGATCTCATTCACCTCGGCGGTCGTCAGGCAGTTGTCAGTTAGCAGCCGGGTTAGAGTCGTATTGAATTCTTCCCAGTCTGCCCTACGGGTGTTGAACTTCCGTGTGGTTCGCCTGACGTCTATACCTTGGGACCTCACAAGTTTCAAATGAAACACGATTGCCCTGTGGTCAGAAGATGTTATATCATCAGCAAGACTCCAGTTCTCCACCCGGTCGAGGAGAGTGGTTGAGCACGCGGTTACGTCGACGCGACTCGAATAATGCCTCCCGCCCCTGTACGTGTCGAAGGTCGGCTCAGACCCCTTATTTAGCAAGTGGAGCTCCAGCTGGTCCAATGTTGCCGCCACTTCTATACCCCTTTGGTCTGCACTTTGGCAGCCCCATTCCGTGTTGCGGGCATTGACGTCTCCTCCCAGTAACACATTATCCATCCCCAAGTCTTCCACCGCCAAGCTAATTTGGTCCAGGTAAGGTCCGACTGCGACATTTGGTTCCAGATAGACTGATACGATTGCTATCTCCCACGCCCCAGTTCGCAACTTAGCAACAGCGATGTTAGCCGTCGTGAGTTGGGGACATTGGATGATATCAATCGCATCGTCGAATAGTACAATGGCCGCCTTGACCACTTCGCCTGCGTCCCGGGCGACACATTGTACTATCCTAGTCCCTGGATAATGCCGCATCTCGCCTATAGCTCCGATATAAGGTTCCTGAACCAGCGCGATCGCCCATCCCCTTTTCGGCGCCTCGCTAATCAACTCGGCCGTGGCAAGCTCAGATCGTTGCAAATTTTGCTGCACAACATGATACTGGTGGAGCCCAGCATGTTGGGTGCGTTGAGTCACCTGGGTGCCTTTAGCAATAAGCTATGGATGCCCGTGCAATGGTGTCCCAACGCCTCCTTACTGGACAGTCGGCGTCAAATGCCCCGTGGTCCTGTCGATCTATTTTTGCTTTGCAGCAGTTTCGACAGGTGGGTGCTTTCCCAGCTTGCCTGTCTGTACACTCGTTTCTATGATGACGACCTCCGCAGTGGCCGCATCTGTCCTCGGTCTCAGTACACAGTCTTTTACTGTGTCCGTATCCGAGGCAGCGAGTGCATTGTACCAGTGGTGAGTGGTCATACACGCGCACCCGCTGGAGGTCCACGTGCACTAGACCCGTGTCGGTCAAACGGCTCCATACCTTCGGCGACACTCGGAGTATTACGTGCGTCGTTAGCGCGTTCCGTGTTCCCTTTCTGTACCTAACCTCTATCCTCTGCTCCTTCTCAGGTACGTCTCCTAAAAGATGTTGATTTTGGGATTTAATGGCCCTTATTATGTCCTCATTCGTGTTGTATGCCATGACGTCCCTGAGAATGACCAGAGGATCTTTGCTCTTCAGTTCCTCGAGGTTAAGATTAAGATCTTTCCCTGTTCTTAATCTTTCGCGAACTTTCGCCAATTCAGCTTCCGTGCTACATCCCAGTATCACCTTGCCATCCCGTACCTTTCGCACTTTGTCTACTCTTATACCTGTTTTTGTGGCGTCAAGTGCCTTTCTTATTTTACTGAGCACCTCCTCTCCCGTTGCCGTTCCCGACGAGACCGCGACCGAGTGTGTTTTTTCGACCCCCGGTGGCGGTCCTTTTGCCGGTACGGCGGCTACACTTGCATATGTGCCTTTTGCCAGTGGTTGCTCCTTGTTAACTTTCATAGCATGGAGAGACTCCTTGAGGCTTTCTACCTCCTTGGTGTTAGCCGCCAAAAGTTTCCCATGCTCCTCAAGTCTTTTAAAGAGCTCCGCGGTGTGTGGTTGCGGCTGCGACTCCGGCCGCCCGACACTCGGGGGTGCAGTAAGGGAGGCTTCCTCTTCCTCTTTCCTCCCTACTATCTCGCTCGTCTGCCCGGCGGTCGAGCTCGCAGTCCTATAATGTCCACTGGCCTTCAGTCTGTCAGTTTCGGCCTCTTTAACAAGCTGGTATAACTTATCCAATGCCCGGGTCACTTCCTCCTTAATTTCCGTCTTTAGGTTGCGAGAGATGCCTAAATTAAGCTTCGCTTTATTTAAGCACGCTCTGGCCTCCCTGACCCTATCCGTCTGAGCTGGGTTGACCACTTTCGGGGTTTCTTCAGACCCTTGCCCCACAAGCGAACCCTTTGCAAGCTTGTCCGGCACTATGCGTCTCCTTTTTACTTGTTCGGGTTTTTGAACAGGACTGACCTGCTCGGAGGAGGTACCGGGCTTGTTCCCCTGTGCTGATGTGCTTTCCCCGGCACCATTATCTACAATTGCGGGCAATGCATTTACCTTTCTCGTTGTTATCGCTCGGCCACCCGCCGGTACGCCATCGCCCTTGTTTACCACCATGTCGCCTTTGCTGCTTGTGGCCCTGCTATTTGGTGATGGCCCCACCGCTGCGCTTTCTTCAGCAGAGCCAACGACCTCTTTCTCCGCCATTTTGGTAGGTGTGCGGAGCATTTCAATGTTTATTTGTTTCTATTTAAAGATACGGGCTTATTTTATATCTAGTACCTGGATTTGGTTCTATTTCCTATTTGCGGCAATAAACCACTCTACTCTAGTTGTAAGTGTTTTCTTAAAGAGTCAGAATACACTACAACACTACAAAATTAACAGTAAAATCTTATAACTATAAGAGAGGGTTTAAAAACCTCTGCTCTTACTTGCTAGCTATAAAGAAGCAAGGTTTTTGACAATTTCGTTATTCCTGTGATAATTTTAGTAGCAATGTTTTAGTGGTGGCCTAAATAATTTCGTTGCTCCTGTCAGATTTTAATAGCAATGATTTGTGGGCGGGGCCTAAATCACCAACAACCGTGTTACGTCACTAGTTGACGCGGTTTAGTGAGTTGCGTGGTGTATCCTTCCACCACCGCGGCGCTGATCGTCGCGTGGGGCGTGTACGTTCGTTGCTACTCGTTTGCGACGTATGCCGTATCTGAGTTGTGACGTAATATATTAATAATTTTTAATAAATAGGCATACGATATGGTATGTGTAATTTTTTAATGTGTGTTCGATGTGTTGATGTTTTGGCTTATGTTAAAATATTTACTTAAGACTTAGTGCTAAGAGCTTCTAATGCCAGAACTACTATGAATCGTTAATTGAGTTGAATTGTCAAATGGAGCTGTGTATTTCACACCAGGATATAAAAAATCTTAAACTATCAGAGCGGGTCAAAAAACCACGGCTCTAAACTACTAACTATAGACAGCAAACTTTGACAATTTTAATTTTTTGCGTAATCTGAAACGTATTTTGACCTTTGTTGTGCCTTTGTATAAATTTAATTTGATTATTTAATTTAATTAAGTATTACTGAAAAATGAATTTGAGCTATTTTTTGGTATTTTTATTATAAGGATTTGGTTAGTTTCGGCCTTTGCAACAAATGTCAGCAGAAAAATATTAAACGCAAGTGTGTACAAGTCTTCAGTCAATACGGTTGAATTTTTCGGGGGCGTGGCTTGGGAACGCCCTAGTCCCGTGTTCTAATCCACGGTGACTGAGTACTTTTTGTATCGAATTTTCCCTGTATTTTATCTGAAAACTATTTTAATTTATTTGTGCTGAGTTAAAAAATGTTAGATTGGGAATTTTGAGATTTTTTCCAGTGTAAAATTTTGTTTTGTAAAAAATTTTTCGTATTAAATTTTGTGTGAATATTTTTATTTGTATCCTGGTTAATTTCTAGCTATGTTTACCTATTTGATGTACAATTTTAGAGATGCAAAAATTTAAATTTTTGGTGTTCCTGTTAGAATTTTAATAGCAATTTTTCGTGGGCGGAGCCTAAATTACCAACTAATGTATGTAAGTCCCTAGTTGACAGAGTTACTGTGTATCGTGGTGTATCTTCTCGCCACCTCGGCGCTGCTCGTTGCGTGTGATGTACGTTGCTACTCGTTTGCGACGTATGATTCTACTCGGTTATGACGTCATGAGTTAGTGACTAGGCATGTGATATGGCACATGTAAATTTTTGATATTTATTCGGTGTATTGGTGTATTAATTTATATATAACTATTCACTGAAGACTGTACTAAATGGCGTTCACTTCTAGATCGACTAAAGGTCGTTAAAAACATAAAATTGTCACTTAGAAGCTGTAAATATCATGCAAGGGATATAGTAAAAATCTAAAAACTATCAGAGAGGGTTTAAAAACCACTGCTCTTACTTAGTGGTTATAGAGATGCAATAATTTTTACAATTTTTATTTTTACGTAATATGAAAAGTAATTTGACCTTTGTTGTGCCTCTGAATTAACTGAATTTGAATATCTAACTTAATAAAGCGTTACTAAAAAATAAATTTGAGCTATTTTTCGTATTTTAAAAATGAAGATTTTAGCTAGTTTCGGCCTTATCAACAAATGTCAACTTTGCAAAACTTTGCAGCTCTATAACTTTAAAACACATGAACTTATCTTTAATGTCCGCACTGTTTTGGAATGGCCGCAATGTCCCCTTTGCAATGATGTATTTCTCTGGTGGCTGATGGCTCCGGATCCAGTACCTCAAGGGCGTGTGATACTGGAGTTTTGTTTGCCCTGGCCAGGTGGTTGCCTCTAGCTGGTTGTTTGTGAAGGCACTTAAACTCTGGCCTAGGACGAGGTGTTGCTCGCTGAGTAAAATTTTGCACAATTTTTCACTGGAATTTACTATTTTTAGGCACTTGTTGTTGATTTATGGGCAGAATTTAACGGAAAAAAATGATTTAAAAATTTGTATCTTTGCTAATTTTTGCACGAAAATTATGAAACTTGCACAGGGGTGTAGAGGAGACAATTCCGCAACTTTCTACAATCGCCGTTACACACTTTTACACTCAAATATTTGCAGCGTTCGCACTTTTCTCGTTGCCGCACTCCGCGTCTAATTCGATGTTTTCTTAATTAAAAATCGGTTTATAATCCGATTTTTATTTTCTTAGTACCGATCGATTCCTCGTAAAAGCGCGCTTTTTTCAATATATAACACTTCTATATTACTTAACTTTATACCACTTTTACTAATTTTCTACCTTTACGGAACGATCTCGGGCACGTGGGAGCGTGTGTATTGCTCGGGAGCGCGGCGCGGACTGGGTTAGGTTAGGTTAGGTTAGGTTAGGTTAGGTTAGGTTAGGTTAGGTTAGGTTAGGTTAGGTTAGGTTAGGTTAGGTTAGGTTAGGTTAGGTTAGGTTAGGTTAGGTTAGGTTAGGTTAGGTTAGGTTAGGTTAGGTTAGGTTAGGTTAGGTTAGGTTAGGTTAGGTTAGGTTAGGTTAGGTTAGGTTAGGTTAGGTTAGGTTAGGTTAGGTTAGGTTAGGTTAGGTTAGGTTAGGTTAGGTTAGGTTAGGTTAGGTTAGGTTAGGTTAGGTTAGGTTAGGTTAGGTTAGGTTAGGTTAGGTTAGGTTAGGTTAGGTTAGGTTAGGTTAGGTTAGGTTAGGTTAGGTTAGGTTAGGTTAGGTTAGGTTAGGTTAGGTTAGGTTAGGTTAGGTTAGGTTAGGTTAGGTTAGGTTAGGTTAGGTTAGGTTAGGTTAGGTTAGGTTAGGTTAGGTTAGGTTAGGTTAGGTTAGGTTAGGTTAGGTTAGGTTAGGTTAGGTTAGGTTAGGTTAGGTTAGGTTAGGTTAGGTTAGGTTAGGTTAGGTTAGGTTAGGTTAGGTTAGGTTAGGTTAGGTTAGGTTAGGTTAGGTTAGGTTAGGTTAGGTTAGGTTAGGTTAGGTTAGGTTAGGTTAGGTTAGGTTAGGTTAGGTTAGGTTAGGTTAGGTTAGGTTAGGTTAGGTTAGGTTAGGTTAGGTTAGGTTAGGTTAGGTTAGGTTAGGTTAGGTTAGGTTAGGTTAGGTTAGGTTAGGTTAGGTTAGGTTAGGTTAGGTTAGGTTAGGTTAGGTTAGGTTAGGTTAGGTTAGGTTAGGTTAGGTTAGGTTAGGTTAGGTTAGGTTAGGTTAGGTTAGGTTAGGTTAGGTTAGGTTAGGTTAGGTTAGGTTAGGTTAGGTTAGGTTAGGTTAGGTTAGGTTAGGTTAGGTTAGGTTAGGTTAGGTTAGGTTAGGTTAGGTTAGGTTAGGTTAGGTTAGGTTAGGTTAGGTTAGGTTAGGTTAGGTTAGGTTAGGTTAGGTTAGGTTAGGTTAGGTTAGGTTAGGTTAGGTTAGGTTAGGTTAGGTTAGGTTAGGTTAGGTTAGGTTAGGTTAGGTTAGGTTAGGTTAGGTTAGGTTAGGTTAGGTTAGGTTAGGTTAGGTTAGGTTAGGTTAGGTTAGGTTAGGTTAGGTTAGGTTAGGTTAGGTTAGGTTAGGTTAGGTTAGGTTAGGTTAGGTTAGGTTAGGTTAGGTTAGGTTAGGTTAGGTTAGGTTAGGTTAGGTTAGGTTAGGTTAGGTTAGGTTAGGTTAGGTTAGGTTAGGTTAGGTTAGGTTAGGTTAGGTTAGGTTAGGTTAGGTTAGGTTAGGTTAGGTTAGGTTAGGTTAGGTTAGGTTAGGTTAGGTTAGGTTAGGTTAGGTTAGGTTAGGTTAGGTTAGGTTAGGTTAGGTTAGGTTAGGTTAGGTTAGGTTAGGTTAGGTTAGGTTAGGTTAGGTTAGGTTAGGTTAGGTTAGGTTAGGTTAGGTTAGGTTAGGTTAGGTTAGGTTAGGTTAGGTTAGGTTAGGTTAGGTTAGGTTAGGTTAGGTTAGGTTAGGTTAGGTTAGGTTAGGTTAGGTTAGGTTAGGTTAGGTTAGGTTAGGTTAGGTTAGGTTAGGTTAGGTTAGGTTAGGTTAGGTTAGGTTAGGTTAGGTTAGGTTAGGTTAGGTTAGGTTAGGTTAGGTTAGGTTAGGTTAGGTTAGGTTAGGTTAGGTTAGGTTAGGTTAGGTTAGGTTAGGTTAGGTTAGGTTAGGTTAGGTTAGGTTAGGTTAGGTTAGGTTAGGTTAGGTTAGGTTAGGTTAGGTTAGGTTAGGTTAGGTTAGGTTAGGTTAGGTTAGGTTAGGTTAGGTTAGGTTAGGTTAGGTTAGGTTAGGTTAGGTTAGGTTAGGTTAGGTTAGGTTAGGTTAGGTTAGGTTAGGTTAGGTTAGGTTAGGTTAGGTTAGGTTAGGTTAGGTTAGGTTAGGTTAGGTTAGGTTAGGTTAGGTTAGGTTAGGTTAGGTTAGGTTAGGTTAGGTTAGGTTAGGTTAGGTTAGGTTAGGTTAGGTTAGGTTAGGTTAGGTTAGGTTAGGTTAGGTTAGGTTAGGTTAGGTTAGGTTAGGTTAGGTTAGGTTAGGTTAGGTTAGGTTAGGTTAGGTTAGGTTAGGTTAGGTTAGGTTAGGTTAGGTTAGGTTAGGTTAGGTTAGGTTAGGTTAGGTTAGGTTAGGTTAGGTTAGGTTAGGTTAGGTTAGGTTAGGTTAGGTTAGGTTAGGTTAGGTTAGGTTAGGTTAGGTTAGGTTAGGTTAGGTTAGGTTAGGTTAGGTTAGGTTAGGTTAGGTTAGGTTAGGTTAGGTTAGGTTAGGTTAGGTTAGGTTAGGTTAGGTTAGGTTAGGTTAGGTTAGGTTAGGTTAGGTTAGGTTAGGTTAGGTTAGGTTAGGTTAGGTTAGGTTAGGTTAGGTTAGGTTAGGTTAGGTTAGGTTAGGTTAGGTTAGGTTAGGTTAGGTTAGGTTAGGTTAGGTTAGGTTAGGTTAGGTTAGGTTAGGTTAGGTTAGGTTAGGTTAGGTTAGGTTAGGTTAGGTTAGGTTAGGTTAGGTTAGGTTAGGTTAGGTTAGGTTAGGTTAGGTTAGGTTAGGTTAGGTTAGGTTAGGTTAGGTTAGGTTAGGTTAGGTTAGGTTAGGTTAGGTTAGGTTAGGTTAGGTTAGGTTAGGTTAGGTTAGGTTAGGTTAGGTTAGGTTAGGTTAGGTTAGGTTAGGTTAGGTTAGGTTAGGTTAGGTTAGGTTAGGTTAGGTTAGGTTAGGTTAGGTTAGGTTAGGTTAGGTTAGGTTAGGTTAGGTTAGGTTAGGTTAGGTTAGGTTAGGTTAGGTTAGGTTAGGTTAGGTTAGGTTAGGTTAGGTTAGGTTAGGTTAGGTTAGGTTAGGTTAGGTTAGGTTAGGTTAGGTTAGGTTAGGTTAGGTTAGGTTAGGTTAGGTTAGGTTAGGTTAGGTTAGGTTAGGTTAGGTTAGGTTAGGTTAGGTTAGGTTAGGTTAGGTTAGGTTAGGTTAGGTTAGGTTAGGTTAGGTTAGGTTAGGTTAGGTTAGGTTAGGTTAGGTTAGGTTAGGTTAGGTTAGGTTAGGTTAGGTTAGGTTAGGTTAGGTTAGGTTAGGTTAGGTTAGGTTAGGTTAGGTTAGGTTAGGTTAGGTTAGGTTAGGTTAGGTTAGGTTAGGTTAGGTTAGGTTAGGTTAGGTTAGGTTAGGTTAGGTTAGGTTAGGTTAGGTTAGGTTAGGTTAGGTTAGGTTAGGTTAGGTTAGGTTAGGTTAGGTTAGGTTAGGTTAGGTTAGGTTAGGTTAGGTTAGGTTAGGTTAGGTTAGGTTAGGTTAGGTTAGGTTAGGTTAGGTTAGGTTAGGTTAGGTTAGGTTAGGTTAGGTTAGGTTAGGTTAGGTTAGGTTAGGTTAGGTTAGGTTAGGTTAGGTTAGGTTAGGTTAGGTTAGGTTAGGTTAGGTTAGGTTAGGTTAGGTTAGGTTAGGTTAGGTTAGGTTAGGTTAGGTTAGGTTAGGTTAGGTTAGGTTAGGTTAGGTTAGGTTAGGTTAGGTTAGGTTAGGTTAGGTTAGGTTAGGTTAGGTTAGGTTAGGTTAGGTTAGGTTAGGTTAGGTTAGGTTAGGTTAGGTTAGGTTAGGTTAGGTTAGGTTAGGTTAGGTTAGGTTAGGTTAGGTTAGGTTAGGTTAGGTTAGGTTAGGTTAGGTTAGGTTAGGTTAGGTTAGGTTAGGTTAGGTTAGGTTAGGTTAGGTTAGGTTAGGTTAGGTTAGGTTAGGTTAGGTTAGGTTAGGTTAGGTTAGGTTAGGTTAGGTTAGGTTAGGTTAGGTTAGGTTAGGTTAGGTTAGGTTAGGTTAGGTTAGGTTAGGTTAGGTTAGGTTAGGTTAGGTTAGGTTAGGTTAGGTTAGGTTAGGTTAGGTTAGGTTAGGTTAGGTTAGGTTAGGTTAGGTTAGGTTAGGTTAGGTTAGGTTAGGTTAGGTTAGGTTAGGTTAGGTTAGGTTAGGTTAGGTTAGGTTAGGTTAGGTTAGGTTAGGTTAGGTTAGGTTAGGTTAGGTTAGGTTAGGTTAGGTTAGGTTAGGTTAGGTTAGGTTAGGTTAGGTTAGGTTAGGTTAGGTTAGGTTAGGTTAGGTTAGGTTAGGTTAGGTTAGGTTAGGTTAGGTTAGGTTAGGTTAGGTTAGGTTAGGTTAGGTTAGGTTAGGTTAGGTTAGGTTAGGTTAGGTTAGGTTAGGTTAGGTTAGGTTAGGTTAGGTTAGGTTAGGTTAGGTTAGGTTAGGTTAGGTTAGGTTAGGTTAGGTTAGGTTAGGTTAGGTTAGGTTAGGTTAGGTTAGGTTAGGTTAGGTTAGGTTAGGTTAGGTTAGGTTAGGTTAGGTTAGGTTAGGTTAGGTTAGGTTAGGTTAGGTTAGGTTAGGTTAGGTTAGGTTAGGTTAGGTTAGGTTAGGTTAGGTTAGGTTAGGTTAGGTTAGGTTAGGTTAGGTTAGGTTAGGTTAGGTTAGGTTAGGTTAGGTTAGGTTAGGTTAGGTTAGGTTAGGTTAGGTTAGGTTAGGTTAGGTTAGGTTAGGTTAGGTTAGGTTAGGTTAGGTTAGGTTAGGTTAGGTTAGGTTAGGTTAGGTTAGGTTAGGTTAGGTTAGGTTAGGTTAGGTTAGGTTAGGTTAGGTTAGGTTAGGTTAGGTTAGGTTAGGTTAGGTTAGGTTAGGTTAGGTTAGGTTAGGTTAGGTTAGGTTAGGTTAGGTTAGGTTAGGTTAGGTTAGGTTAGGTTAGGTTAGGTTAGGTTAGGTTAGGTTAGGTTAGGTTAGGTTAGGTTAGGTTAGGTTAGGTTAGGTTAGGTTAGGTTAGGTTAGGTTAGGTTAGGTTAGGTTAGGTTAGGTTAGGTTAGGTTAGGTTAGGTTAGGTTAGGTTAGGTTAGGTTAGGTTAGGTTAGGTTAGGTTAGGTTAGGTTAGGTTAGGTTAGGTTAGGTTAGGTTAGGTTAGGTTAGGTTAGGTTAGGTTAGGTTAGGTTAGGTTAGGTTAGGTTAGGTTAGGTTAGGTTAGGTTAGGTTAGGTTAGGTTAGGTTAGGTTAGGTTAGGTTAGGTTAGGTTAGGTTAGGTTAGGTTAGGTTAGGTTAGGTTAGGTTAGGTTAGGTTAGGTTAGGTTAGGTTAGGTTAGGTTAGGTTAGGTTAGGTTAGGTTAGGTTAGGTTAGGTTAGGTTAGGTTAGGTTAGGTTAGGTTAGGTTAGGTTAGGTTAGGTTAGGTTAGGTTAGGTTAGGTTAGGTTAGGTTAGGTTAGGTTAGGTTAGGTTAGGTTAGGTTAGGTTAGGTTAGGTTAGGTTAGGTTAGGTTAGGTTAGGTTAGGTTAGGTTAGGTTAGGTTAGGTTAGGTTAGGTTAGGTTAGGTTAGGTTAGGTTAGGTTAGGTTAGGTTAGGTTAGGTTAGGTTAGGTTAGGTTAGGTTAGGTTAGGTTAGGTTAGGTTAGGTTAGGTTAGGTTAGGTTAGGTTAGGTTAGGTTAGGTTAGGTTAGGTTAGGTTAGGTTAGGTTAGGTTAGGTTAGGTTAGGTTAGGTTAGGTTAGGTTAGGTTAGGTTAGGTTAGGTTAGGTTAGGTTAGGTTAGGTTAGGTTAGGTTAGGTTAGGTTAGGTTAGGTTAGGTTAGGTTAGGTTAGGTTAGGTTAGGTTAGGTTAGGTTAGGTTAGGTTAGGTTAGGTTAGGTTAGGTTAGGTTAGGTTAGGTTAGGTTAGGTTAGGTTAGGTTAGGTTAGGTTAGGTTAGGTTAGGTTAGGTTAGGTTAGGTTAGGTTAGGTTAGGTTAGGTTAGGTTAGGTTAGGTTAGGTTAGGTTAGGTTAGGTTAGGTTAGGTTAGGTTAGGTTAGGTTAGGTTAGGTTAGGTTAGGTTAGGTTAGGTTAGGTTAGGTTAGGTTAGGTTAGGTTAGGTTAGGTTAGGTTAGGTTAGGTTAGGTTAGGTTAGGTTAGGTTAGGTTAGGTTAGGTTAGGTTAGGTTAGGTTAGGTTAGGTTAGGTTAGGTTAGGTTAGGTTAGGTTAGGTTAGGTTAGGTTAGGTTAGGTTAGGTTAGGTTAGGTTAGGTTAGGTTAGGTTAGGTTAGGTTAGGTTAGGTTAGGTTAGGTTAGGTTAGGTTAGGTTAGGTTAGGTTAGGTTAGGTTAGGTTAGGTTAGGTTAGGTTAGGTTAGGTTAGGTTAGGTTAGGTTAGGTTAGGTTAGGTTAGGTTAGGTTAGGTTAGGTTAGGTTAGGTTAGGTTAGGTTAGGTTAGGTTAGGTTAGGTTAGGTTAGGTTAGGTTAGGTTAGGTTAGGTTAGGTTAGGTTAGGTTAGGTTAGGTTAGGTTAGGTTAGGTTAGGTTAGGTTAGGTTAGGTTAGGTTAGGTTAGGTTAGGTTAGGTTAGGTTAGGTTAGGTTAGGTTAGGTTAGGTTAGGTTAGGTTAGGTTAGGTTAGGTTAGGTTAGGTTAGGTTAGGTTAGGTTAGGTTAGGTTAGGTTAGGTTAGGTTAGGTTAGGTTAGGTTAGGTTAGGTTAGGTTAGGTTAGGTTAGGTTAGGTTAGGTTAGGTTAGGTTAGGTTAGGTTAGGTTAGGTTAGGTTAGGTTAGGTTAGGTTAGGTTAGGTTAGGTTAGGTTAGGTTAGGTTAGGTTAGGTTAGGTTAGGTTAGGTTAGGTTAGGTTAGGTTAGGTTAGGTTAGGTTAGGTTAGGTTAGGTTAGGTTAGGTTAGGTTAGGTTAGGTTAGGTTAGGTTAGGTTAGGTTAGGTTAGGTTAGGTTAGGTTAGGTTAGGTTAGGTTAGGTTAGGTTAGGTTAGGTTAGGTTAGGTTAGGTTAGGTTAGGTTAGGTTAGGTTAGGTTAGGTTAGGTTAGGTTAGGTTAGGTTAGGTTAGGTTAGGTTAGGTTAGGTTAGGTTAGGTTAGGTTAGGTTAGGTTAGGTTAGGTTAGGTTAGGTTAGGTTAGGTTAGGTTAGGTTAGGTTAGGTTAGGTTAGGTTAGGTTAGGTTAGGTTAGGTTAGGTTAGGTTAGGTTAGGTTAGGTTAGGTTAGGTTAGGTTAGGTTAGGTTAGGTTAGGTTAGGTTAGGTTAGGTTAGGTTAGGTTAGGTTAGGTTAGGTTAGGTTAGGTTAGGTTAGGTTAGGTTAGGTTAGGTTAGGTTAGGTTAGGTTAGGTTAGGTTAGGTTAGGTTAGGTTAGGTTAGGTTAGGTTAGGTTAGGTTAGGTTAGGTTAGGTTAGGTTAGGTTAGGTTAGGTTAGGTTAGGTTAGGTTAGGTTAGGTTAGGTTAGGTTAGGTTAGGTTAGGTTAGGTTAGGTTAGGTTAGGTTAGGTTAGGTTAGGTTAGGTTAGGTTAGGTTAGGTTAGGTTAGGTTAGGTTAGGTTAGGTTAGGTTAGGTTAGGTTAGGTTAGGTTAGGTTAGGTTAGGTTAGGTTAGGTTAGGTTAGGTTAGGTTAGGTTAGGTTAGGTTAGGTTAGGTTAGGTTAGGTTAGGTTAGGTTAGGTTAGGTTAGGTTAGGTTAGGTTAGGTTAGGTTAGGTTAGGTTAGGTTAGGTTAGGTTAGGTTAGGTTAGGTTAGGTTAGGTTAGGTTAGGTTAGGTTAGGTTAGGTTAGGTTAGGTTAGGTTAGGTTAGGTTAGGTTAGGTTAGGTTAGGTTAGGTTAGGTTAGGTTAGGTTAGGTTAGGTTAGGTTAGGTTAGGTTAGGTTAGGTTAGGTTAGGTTAGGTTAGGTTAGGTTAGGTTAGGTTAGGTTAGGTTAGGTTAGGTTAGGTTAGGTTAGGTTAGGTTAGGTTAGGTTAGGTTAGGTTAGGTTAGGTTAGGTTAGGTTAGGTTAGGTTAGGTTAGGTTAGGTTAGGTTAGGTTAGGTTAGGTTAGGTTAGGTTAGGTTAGGTTAGGTTAGGTTAGGTTAGGTTAGGTTAGGTTAGGTTAGGTTAGGTTAGGTTAGGTTAGGTTAGGTTAGGTTAGGTTAGGTTAGGTTAGGTTAGGTTAGGTTAGGTTAGGTTAGGTTAGGTTAGGTTAGGTTAGGTTAGGTTAGGTTAGGTTAGGTTAGGTTAGGTTAGGTTAGGTTAGGTTAGGTTAGGTTAGGTTAGGTTAGGTTAGGTTAGGTTAGGTTAGGTTAGGTTAGGTTAGGTTAGGTTAGGTTAGGTTAGGTTAGGTTAGGTTAGGTTAGGTTAGGTTAGGTTAGGTTAGGTTAGGTTAGGTTAGGTTAGGTTAGGTTAGGTTAGGTTAGGTTAGGTTAGGTTAGGTTAGGTTAGGTTAGGTTAGGTTAGGTTAGGTTAGGTTAGGTTAGGTTAGGTTAGGTTAGGTTAGGTTAGGTTAGGTTAGGTTAGGTTAGGTTAGGTTAGGTTAGGTTAGGTTAGGTTAGGTTAGGTTAGGTTAGGTTAGGTTAGGTTAGGTTAGGTTAGGTTAGGTTAGGTTAGGTTAGGTTAGGTTAGGTTAGGTTAGGTTAGGTTAGGTTAGGTTAGGTTAGGTTAGGTTAGGTTAGGTTAGGTTAGGTTAGGTTAGGTTAGGTTAGGTTAGGTTAGGTTAGGTTAGGTTAGGTTAGGTTAGGTTAGGTTAGGTTAGGTTAGGTTAGGTTAGGTTAGGTTAGGTTAGGTTAGGTTAGGTTAGGTTAGGTTAGGTTAGGTTAGGTTAGGTTAGGTTAGGTTAGGTTAGGTTAGGTTAGGTTAGGTTAGGTTAGGTTAGGTTAGGTTAGGTTAGGTTAGGTTAGGTTAGGTTAGGTTAGGTTAGGTTAGGTTAGGTTAGGTTAGGTTAGGTTAGGTTAGGTTAGGTTAGGTTAGGTTAGGTTAGGTTAGGTTAGGTTAGGTTAGGTTAGGTTAGGTTAGGTTAGGTTAGGTTAGGTTAGGTTAGGTTAGGTTAGGTTAGGTTAGGTTAGGTTAGGTTAGGTTAGGTTAGGTTAGGTTAGGTTAGGTTAGGTTAGGTTAGGTTAGGTTAGGTTAGGTTAGGTTAGGTTAGGTTAGGTTAGGTTAGGTTAGGTTAGGTTAGGTTAGGTTAGGTTAGGTTAGGTTAGGTTAGGTTAGGTTAGGTTAGGTTAGGTTAGGTTAGGTTAGGTTAGGTTAGGTTAGGTTAGGTTAGGTTAGGTTAGGTTAGGTTAGGTTAGGTTAGGTTAGGTTAGGTTAGGTTAGGTTAGGTTAGGTTAGGTTAGGTTAGGTTAGGTTAGGTTAGGTTAGGTTAGGTTAGGTTAGGTTAGGTTAGGTTAGGTTAGGTTAGGTTAGGTTAGGTTAGGTTAGGTTAGGTTAGGTTAGGTTAGGTTAGGTTAGGTTAGGTTAGGTTAGGTTAGGTTAGGTTAGGTTAGGTTAGGTTAGGTTAGGTTAGGTTAGGTTAGGTTAGGTTAGGTTAGGTTAGGTTAGGTTAGGTTAGGTTAGGTTAGGTTAGGTTAGGTTAGGTTAGGTTAGGTTAGGTTAGGTTAGGTTAGGTTAGGTTAGGTTAGGTTAGGTTAGGTTAGGTTAGGTTAGGTTAGGTTAGGTTAGGTTAGGTTAGGTTAGGTTAGGTTAGGTTAGGTTAGGTTAGGTTAGGTTAGGTTAGGTTAGGTTAGGTTAGGTTAGGTTAGGTTAGGTTAGGTTAGGTTAGGTTAGGTTAGGTTAGGTTAGGTTAGGTTAGGTTAGGTTAGGTTAGGTTAGGTTAGGTTAGGTTAGGTTAGGTTAGGTTAGGTTAGGTTAGGTTAGGTTAGGTTAGGTTAGGTTAGGTTAGGTTAGGTTAGGTTAGGTTAGGTTAGGTTAGGTTAGGTTAGGTTAGGTTAGGTTAGGTTAGGTTAGGTTAGGTTAGGTTAGGTTAGGTTAGGTTAGGTTAGGTTAGGTTAGGTTAGGTTAGGTTAGGTTAGGTTAGGTTAGGTTAGGTTAGGTTAGGTTAGGTTAGGTTAGGTTAGGTTAGGTTAGGTTAGGTTAGGTTAGGTTAGGTTAGGTTAGGTTAGGTTAGGTTAGGTTAGGTTAGGTTAGGTTAGGTTAGGTTAGGTTAGGTTAGGTTAGGTTAGGTTAGGTTAGGTTAGGTTAGGTTAGGTTAGGTTAGGTTAGGTTAGGTTAGGTTAGGTTAGGTTAGGTTAGGTTAGGTTAGGTTAGGTTAGGTTAGGTTAGGTTAGGTTAGGTTAGGTTAGGTTAGGTTAGGTTAGGTTAGGTTAGGTTAGGTTAGGTTAGGTTAGGTTAGGTTAGGTTAGGTTAGGTTAGGTTAGGTTAGGTTAGGTTAGGTTAGGTTAGGTTAGGTTAGGTTAGGTTAGGTTAGGTTAGGTTAGGTTAGGTTAGGTTAGGTTAGGTTAGGTTAGGTTAGGTTAGGTTAGGTTAGGTTAGGTTAGGTTAGGTTAGGTTAGGTTAGGTTAGGTTAGGTTAGGTTAGGTTAGGTTCGGTTAGGTTAGGTTAGGTTAGGTTAGGTTAGGTTAGGTTAGGTTAGGTTAGGTTAGGTTAGGTTAGGTTAGGTTAGGTTAGGTTAGGTTAGGTTAGGTTAGGTTAGGTTAGGTTAGGTTAGGTTAGGTTAGGTTAGGTTAGGTTAGGTTAGGTTAGGT